>NC_138723.1:29605981-29643481 GCF_965113295.1 Leuciscus leuciscus | reverse complement strand
GATTAGATTTTCGTGCTTTTCATTTGATTAAAGAAAGCAGGACAGTGATTTTACTCTGGTTAAGTCTCATCGCTTCATTAGCTCACAGTGTGTCGTCTTCTGCCAGACTGCTATAATCAAATAAAAATAAGTGCAAAACAAATTTCAATTCGACTAACAAATTCCAGAATGTTCACATGCCGTTAATGTTTTGAGATTCATGCATTCCTTTTTAATATAATCCTCCTCGCATGAAACAGAATCTGGAAACACGGCTCTATCAGTCTAGTTTAATGGTGCTAAAATACTGAATGTGAGGCAATCAGGAGGGACCGCGCGCTTTAGATCGATATGAGCTATTTGAGCAACACACAGGTGGCGTTGCAACTTCATTTAGAAAGAGAAATATATAGTCCATACGCTCTCATCCATCGGGAGAGCAAGTTCGAAAAGCGGCTCCCTGCGGAATAACAAACCCAGGCTTAATTCATACGGGGACTCGCTCACTACTTAGGTAGCATAAAAGCGATGCATCATTACCCCTTGTTGTCCTGTCACTTGAAATTACAGCAACATCAGTCTCGTTGAAAGGCCCTGCCTCATTTCAATATAAATGAAACAAATAGCTTTTAACGCGGGCCTCTAATGAGGTTCTTGTTGGATTCTTCTGTGCTATCTGAGGTAAAGCTGCTCTCCGCTGAGGGGAGTCCAAGCGCATTGTCACAACTGACAGTGTAATTTACCTTCCCGTTGGACTGTGGGAAGGACGGGGGTTTGGGTTTGGACGAGGTTTGCTCATTTCGGGCCCGCTGTGAGTTCTCTACCCACAATCCGCAGTGTCGAGCTTTTGACAGGCCCCTGCAGCAAACCATTCATCATATTTCATGCCCATATACACGTGTGGGGAGTTTAGGTAAGCAGAATCCACCAGGGTTTGTGACGGGAGCTGGAACGCTTATAGGGCTGATTGGATGGTAATTAAAATGGATGTGTGGAGGATCACACTGAGGGATGCTGGGTAGACACATACATATAGCTGCGCACATAACTCGCATTTTGACAGATCGAGCCAAATAAATCTTTGAATCAGAGTTTTCAATACTAATTTTCTTGGGTGAACTATTTTTATAAGTCACTTAAAAATGTGTGAGTGCTATTATTATCATACATATACATATATATATATATACAGTGCTGGTCAGAATTATTTGCCCCCTTGGTAAATATGATCAAAGATGGCTGTAAAAAATAAATCTGCATTGTTTATCCTTTTGATATTTTATTTTAAAAATTAGCAAAAATCTAACCTTTCATTGAAGTAAAAGAATTGAAAGTGGGGGGAAAATCACATTATGAAATAAATGTTTTTTTAGCACTATATATATATATATATATATATATATATATATATATATATATATATATATATAATGTGTAACTTTGCATTTCATACACCACAAAAAATCCTAATGCAAGAATGAAAGCGAATTATAAAAGATATACAACATTATGAGATCATTAGCTGAAAACATTATAGTATATTCAATATTTGTTATATGTTTATATGATTTTTGTTATATTACATGCAATATTTGCATGTGTTATCTTTATTTGGGATGCAATATGTATTTTGTTTTCTGATGTTGATTCACTGATTTCAGATTCAAACTCTGATTCAAAGATTTCTTTGCATTATCTCTCAAAAATAGTCTCCGTGCAGCTTTTTAAACATTAAAATCTACTCAAATATTTAAGTATATGTTGCTGTTTATCACATGCAACATGGATTTCTGTGAACATTTTTGAGAGACCAAGTAAACAAATCCTAGAATCAGAGTTTAAAAATTGATTCAGTATTCATTTTTGGGGTGAAAGATCACTTTAAGTCATTTAACATTTATGAATGATATTTTTTCACATATGAAACCAAGAGCTATTTTACTAAAAGAAGCTTGATATCAGCTCATAAAACAATAATTCTATTGTTGAATACAAAAATGTATCATGTAACTGCGTTTCATAAAGTACATGTCCATACACCACAATAAATCCTAATGCATTGAGTGTCAGGAGTGAATTATAAAATACATAAGACTAAAAAACAATGCAATGGCTCAACATCAGTGAATCGATTGAAAACTCTGATTATCTCTCAAAAACGTTTAGAATCTCCATGTGACATTTTTTAAAATGCTAAAATGCTAAAAAAATTGTAAGTAAACATTGCTGTTTATCAAATGCCACATAGATAAATGTGAAAATTTGTTGATAGATCAAACTAATCTTTAAATCAGAATGTTAAAAACTAATCCCTCAAACTGATTCCCAGAAACAATCTGAACTCCAACTTTGCTTGTTTGCGAGATGCTACTAAATATTAAAATATATTCACAAGTCATAAGGGAAGGAAACTAATGGCCAAATAAGAAGACCATTAATATAACGTGACACTTTTAAAAGATTAATTCTGAATATATTGTAAATATTTGATATGGCCCTGCCTGAAATGCAAGCTTACAACACATCTACTAAATTCATATGCAAATGCAAAAAAAGTACAAACAAAGATATGATTTACATGTATTTTTTAAGATTAGTGAAGATTGAGAGATTCTGCTGTTGACACACTCTAGCGACACTTCTAACATAAGTGTGTTAGTAGCACAGAAAGAGCTTTAATGCTGTATGCATCCCCATGTAGACCTGCATGTTAGCATGCATAGTGAAGGTGGGGTCGTGCTCTGATACAAAACAATCCCATTTTCAATCTGATGCATGTTGTGAGAGTGCTCTGTGACCTCATGGTGTCAGTCCACATGCCCTCCTGATACAGTAAGTGCCTCTCTTAGATTAAAGCAACTGGAATAACAAGCACTCTGTTGCATCATCATTCACACGAGACTACATGCTAATGCTAACATGCTAATGAATCACCCACACAACATTCTAAATGTAATCTTGTCTGTCTGATATGCGTGTCTAAAGCATATTACATTGCAGTTCTGTATGACTAGTATGACTATATGTATTTATAGTGGTGTCAAAAGGTATTTAGACACTTGAAGGAATAGTACTGTCATAAAACAGTTGAAAATATCTTCTTTTGAGTTCCACAGAAAGTCAAGTTTTGAATGGCATATGGGTGAGTAATCCATGACAGCATTTTAATTTTTGGGTGAACTATCTCTTTAAATCACCTAAAAACAAAATATCAAACCAAGTGCCGTTTCACTAAAAGATGTTTGTTAGGTTTGAAATTTTATCATGAAACAATAAAGGTCTTGTTGAAGACAAAAAGTATTGTCCACCTTTGTGATTCATAAAGTCCATACCCCACAAAAAATAAATATAATTTTTTTTATACTACAGATATATACTATCCTATACTATAGTATTTTCATTAAAATATCACACACAAAAAATCTTTAAACAAACTCAGTTCAAAACATTAACTACACTTCAAAAAATGACATCTTAATGAGTTCTTAAGACCGATTTTACTTATTTTCCAGTTAATATATCTAAAAATCCTTAAAACAAGATATAATTTCCTTGAGAAACAACACTGCATAAGATATTAGTTCTTGTTTTCATAGTTTGCATCTTAAATACAAGTGTATTTTGTCTCTCTGCACCGGCAGATTTTTATCACTTGCAGACTAGTTAAACACAAGTGAAAAAATCTTTAAGGATTGATTCAACTCAAGAAAACATTTATTTGCAGATGCAACATGGTTTGATATGTCTTCTATCTCATTAATGTTGTTTGTGAGTGTAAATATTTTCTGGGGGCCACTGTCCAATGACAAATAAATCAACTTGAACTCTTACCTGTGTCCATTACCAAGACCTCTGTATGCCTTCTCCTGGTCCTGCATATGGCTGAGGCTTTGTGCAACGGAGAGATACTGGTCGTAATACTTAATTGCCTCTTCAAAATCTCCCAGCGAGTCATAGCAGTCTCCCAAGTTCCCATAAGCGCGACCACGGTCCAGCACGGCCTCGTTGCCACTGAGCTGCTGCAACATCGCCAACTGTTGCTCGAAGTAGCCAATGGCCTCCTCCATTACTCCCATGTTCATTTTTGTGATGCCCATGTTACCATAGACCTGGGCCTCAACGCTGGGGTCCTTCAGTCGCTGGCCAAGCTCAAGCTGTTCCTCGTAGCATTTGAAAGCCATGGTGTACTTTCCGAGAGACATGTAGACAGCGGCGAGGTGTCCGTGAGCCTGGCACTCTCCCTGGATGTCTCCCTGCTCTTGATACACCTCCAGCTCCTGGGTGTGATAGCCTAAGGACTTGTCAAACTTCTGTAGCATCCGATAGGCGGCTCCCAGCGCTGCGTAGGCGTTCGCTTCCATCTTGCGATCCTTGACCTGATGCGCCAAGGACAACTGCTGCTCGTAAAACTTGACGGCTCCGGGAACGTCCTTCTTACAAAGGAAGATGTCGCCCAGGTTGCCCAAGGCGCGAAATCGAGCTTGCGAGTTGTTCAGCGACTGCGCCAAGGAAAGAAGGTACTTCTGGCACTCCTCTGCCTTGCTATAGTCGCCAAGAGCTTTAAAGGCCAGGCCAAGATTGCAGTAGGCTTTGGCTTGACTTAGCTTGTCGTGGAGGTCCTTAGCAAGTGCCAGGTCTTGTTCGTAATACTTCACCGCCTCCTGGAAGTTGCCCAGACAGTAGTGCGCATATCCCAAGTTGTGACAGACCTTACCCTCGCTCTCCATATCCTGCAAGTCCGGGGAAAGCCGTAGGTATTGTTCGTAGTAAGGTACGGCTTGGGGAAACTCTCCCCGCGAGCAGTGGAAATTTCCCAGGTTGCCCAAGGCCCGAGCTTCGCTCTGGATGTCCCTTAACTCTCGTGCAATGTTCAGATGATTCTGGTAATGTTGCAAAGCTCGATCGTGAGCCCCTAAAGCCTGGTACGCCACCGCCAGGTTCCCGTGTGTCGAAGCCTGCGATGCACGATCATTCACCTCCATGGAAATCTGCAGCTCTTGTCGGTGGTAGCGTACGGCCTGGTCAAAGGCACCGAGGGCATTGTAAGCGTTTCCCATGTTTCCGTACGCTCTGCCCTGGGCGGCATAGTCATTTAGCTCCTGAGCGATGGATAGATGAACCTTATGCAGCTTCAGAGCAGTCTCGTAGTCCCCTTTCATCTGGTGGATGATTCCTGTAGAGGAGAAAAGAATAATTGTATTGTTACAGCCGAATTGTGCTTATCATGCTTGACAGGATAACCAAAATGGCTTTTCGATATCTTCCATCCCTCTTCATGTGTTAAAGATTAGCTTTACATTTAAGAAAGCCCTGAACTACAATGTACCCTAAGCAAATCATCCAAACGGAAAAAAAGGGAATAAGATCTGAGGAAAACCCACTGACGCTTGCAGAAATATCTTTTAATTAAAAAGGAAATCTGATCTGATTTGCATAGTCTCGAATCAAAGTTTTGCGCCCCAAAGATACGCCAATATGAGGCGATGACAATCAAAACAGCCAGATCTGCTCAGTCCAGGGAGACTTCTTGCAAATTTTGGGTCCCCCTAATGTTGTCTCACCACTTTTCCACAAAATTATCATTACCGTCATAACATTACAGTCCCGCCTCTCCGGTTCCAGTGCAGTAAGTGGGGGGAAAATAGAGGAACAGGGGAGGAAAAGGACTAATGAATACTTTTGATGGAAAAAGGGTTTGAGGGCACTATAGCAGAGGGAAACTTTAATTGTGGTCCACACCAGTTGGCTCCCACATCGCCGTGTGCTTTAACTGGGTTTCTTTTCCTTTGAAAACCAGAGCTAAGTATTGGGGATCAGGAAAACTGCTGGGATGAGCGGAAAACAAGACGTGTCAGTGGGGCAAAACTGGGAAGTCTGTGGTGACCATTTGTGTAATTGTCAAAGATGCCGGCTGACCTGAAAATGAGCTCTGGGAACGGGACGCCAATGAAAACACATTGGGGGAAAGTAGCATGCAAGATGAAAGGGATTTTTAAAGTCATTGTTGATAGAGTGGCTTGGCATCTTGAGGGACTCACTGACTGAGTCACGGGCCATGAGCGTGTCCTTCTGCGTTTGTGCAAGCAGGAGGCGACGGGGGGTAGGTATCAGAATGGGTGAGGGGTTGCCCATCTGCTCAGTGTCAATACTCATGTGCCAAGGCAGGATTACCAGCATGTGGTAAATCCAATTAGATCCAGTGCCAAGCTGGTATCCTGACACTGAGCGCCCATTAGAGCTCTTCTCTATTCACAAATATTTCCTCTAAAACAGCCCAGGTCTTCAGAGGCTAATTATCAATACTTAACCCCATGATTCTTCATTTATCAGTGAACAAATCTTGAGACTTGTTTGAAAATGAATCCTCTGAGACATGAGAGGTGAAACGTGCCAGACACCAAAACCTTTGATGAAAGAGATTAACACCTAGAGATCTGTTTTTAAAACGACTGATCCTGCCTTTACTTTTAAACACTTTTAATATTGGCTCTGTCCAATGTGACTGCTGTAAACACAACAAACTAAAAAAACTTCCTTGAGCTAAAAACAGAAATGCTGAGCTGAACAATTCTACATGGTTAGGCCATAAATACTCCCTACTGTCTGCAAATTAACAGAAGGGACTGCTTATAATTCACAAACAGTAGGGAGTGTTTGTGCACAATCTACTTAAACTAATGGATCATTTACACCAGTTGTTGTAAAAATGTGGTATGCTGAGCGCCCCCTGGTGGTATGCAACATGGCTTGAAATTTATACAGTAATACTAAAAATGCACGTATAAAATAATAAAATAAACACACTTGCATACTGTACATACTGTATATGTTAAATTCTTTAAAAAGAACAACAACAACAATTGTTCAGGAAACGCTATGACTTGTCGGTGATACCACTATGTCTAATTTGATCACAGATTTGCACAATTGAAGTAATAGTATCCTAACAAGCAACTGTGACTATAACAATCACACCCTAGCTTGCTTTATCTTCAGCATTTCGTGTTAAGAATGGGATCAGACGACAAAACAAAAACAGCACTTCTTTGATAGGTTAGTTAAGAGGATTACACGGTCACCTGCGGACGCTGCAGGAATGCATATGGCCCCATCGCTAAAGTTAAATCCCTTGAGCCGACACGCAGGAGAGGGAAGCATGAGATGGGGGAACAGGATCTGAGACTGATCGGAGGTCAGTGAAAAGGTTAAAAACTCCTCAGCATCTGCTATAAGAGGTGAATAATAATTGCAGTGCTGCAGTATAAGGCTAAAGAAGATGCTATGGCTGTAAGAGCCTCTGCCTACATTAGCAGAAGTGGGATTTTGATGAGGTCTTTCCAGCTTTGATGCCCTGCTATGTGGAACGAGTGATGGGCAGGCCTTCAAACAAACATTAAAAATACTTCCCTCCCCAGGCAGTCGTTTCGCCTGAATGCATGTGAAATGTAGTAATTTAATCTTCAAATGGCACAATATTCAACCCCAAATGACTGAAACGCCATGACTTTATTTTATTTTTTAACTGGGAGCGTCCTACTTGAACTCATTACATAGCTGTCGCTTTCAAGCTTTCCGTAAAGGCTGTGACACTCCGAATTAATTAGCTTTAGCATGGACTCGCCTTCAAAGCTCAACTTCTCTGACGAGATTTTGACAGCTAAATGAAACCGATCAACCAGCAGTCGTTAGATACGTGTTAAATTCTTAATATAGTACATTTAATAATAGAACGCATATTCTCTGATTTCATGTCAAAATCATGTCATGATGACAAGTTTAACATGTTGAGCTCAAAAGGGCTGTGTGACCATAGCACACTTCTGTCCGTCGATAAATAAATAAATAAATAAATAAAAAAGGAGCATATAGAGGGCAATTTTGGCAAAAAAGATTATTTAATTTGACAAAAAAGAGATGAGAAGAGATGCACCAATCAGTATTTATGCTAAAACACTATAAAGCATTGCATATTACGTAATCGAGTCGGTCTCACTCCCCATTTCATATACATTTTTTTTTACAACTGAAATACAAACTCTGTCATGAAACGCTATATGGTGCAGGCTAATAGGTCCTTAACTCAGTCTGCTTGCAATCACATCATTCTCTATAGGGCACAGCTGATTGGTTCCTGCTGTATCAGTAGCCAATGAGCTCGCAGCTCAATCCTCAAAAACTTGGTCAGCATTTGCTGTGGCAGTGCAGTGCTTTCAGAAACCCTCCTCCTTCCCCAGCTCCACCTGTATAGATCTGCTATGGGATCATTCATGTACGCTATATTGTACAGCAGCAGCATGTCTCACTTGCTCACAGCAGTTAGTATAGTATTATTACTTAAAGTTAGTATTATCGTTTAAAATTGAATTATCATTAAAACTGTGTTTGATTATCGCGATTTTAATAACTCAGTGTAAATCATGTCCAGCCAGCAACAGCTCTGACGCCGGCGCAGCGCACAATGTTAGTGTTTTTTTATTCAAGAAGGAATGGTGGAAGGCAGATTCATGTTTTAAATCTTACCTGTTTATAAATTAATTTAGTAAATCGTCCAGACAAGATGATCACAAAAATATTATCAAACTCAGTAAACAATTAATCAACTCTGGTTTCATTTTCAATACAATCGAAATTGGAGACGCAAGACGGCAAGTTGTATTTGAATGAAACGAGAGAGCGCGTCCGTTGTGATGCATGTGCGCGGTGTTATAATGCGGTCATTTTAAGGAAGGAAATGCCACAGAATATAATCTTACTTAAAAAAGTGCATAGAGCTGCTTGTTTTACTTGTTGCTTTTGATTTTCAAATATAAAACTTGTTGAAGTGTTTTCAGTGTGAGCATCAGTTATTTTTGAACACTTTCATCTCGTTTTAACAAAACCGTGATAATATTGATAATCACGATAATTTTGGTCACTATTATTGTGATATTAAATTTTCATACCCTCCCATCCCTAGTCCCATACTTGCTCTGCAGAAGCAACAATAACAGCAGCAGTGTAGCAGATCTATTCCGCCAAGACCAAAACTATACACCTTTTCACCATTTCACGAGTTGTCATGACAGAAATCAATTAACCCGCTTCATATTGTACTGTAAGAGCCAATTAGCGCTCTTAGTATAAATAGGAATCAATCTTTGGTTCCTTAGATGTTACCCGGAAGCACAAACAGTTTTTGACCACATCCACATCCACCTACGCACACACCATACTATACCAGTACAAAATCACACACGTGTAATGAAGTTTGTCTGGAAAACAATGGCGATGGATGGAAATAAACTGAACCCATGGTTTTGACTGCAAATACGACTTGGACTTTCATTCATCAAATAAGGTAAAAGTGCGTCAAATAATACTCAACCCCCGGGATAACAGCTCAGGGGCTTAAAGCTTGGGCTTGGCCTCTACAGTACTATTATTTCTGATTCGATTATGTTATCTGCAATGCTTCATGGGAAAAAATATCAATTTTGCTCAATAATCTTTTAGCTTTGTCTTTTTCTTCCAATTTTCAAGCATAATTGTGCTTCAAATTGTGAGGAACCGGTGCTTTGTCAAGTCTTTCATTGTGAGAATTGTCATTTGAGTTCATGCTCCTTTTGTAGTTCTGTTCATGGTCTTTGTAGTTCTTTTGATTTTGCTAATTACACTCAGGTGTCTCGTGTTATCTTATTAGTTCTGTTATTTAACCACGGTGTTCATTCTTACTTGTAACGGATTATTGTCTGAATGAATTTGTTGTAATGTTCGTGTGAACATGGATTCATTGTTATGGTGAAGCTCACGAATGACTGTTTTGAGCCATTAAACATCATTTTTATCTGCATCTAGATCCTGACTCTAACTTGGTTCTTGGAGTACGTTACACAAATCAAAAGTTAATTGTGTTGTGATTCATTTTGCAGCTGGTTCAACGACTAGAAGCGACCCCACTTAATAATGTCTTCACCTCAAACACACACTCTCCTTATTTAACGGAAACCAAAATTGTACGTAAAGTGACTGCAATAAGAGGTGGCTGACGGAAAAGTAAAAACATGATGATAATAATAATAAGCGCAGTCATGTCAGTTCCAGAGCTATTTTCCTTTGTTATGATTCCTGTCTGTCTCTCGAAACCATTCCAGTCTCGTCTCCTCCCATTCAAACGGTGAACGCTAACTAGGCCCGATATTCTGCAGTCTGATTTACAGCTCAGAGCCAGTCTCCGAAAGCTCAAGGGGAAATGGGGACAAACAAATGGCAGACTTTGAACGCGTCGAGATTCCTGGGAGTCTATGGTCAGCTTTGTTGTTGGCTTCAGTCGAACAGTAAAACTGCGGCTGGCAACAGTTTCCCAGATGCATTAATTTTGCATTAGGTCTCTTGCGGAAAAGCTTGTGTTTATTCTCTGCTTCCACTTTCGGCAAACTCGAGAGCGTGGTTAGTGTTTCTTACCGGCCACAGATTGTTGATAAACACCCTGTTTAATGTCTAACGGGAGTCGGAATTCTTTGGAATGTTCAAAGATCTATTTTGGAATATTGCAGTGTTTCCTCAGTATCTCTGGAGGTTTTGGCGTGCTGTCGCATACTTGCACCCCCGCGGCGTACTGGAGACTGTCTGTGGAAACAGAGCCTCAGACGTGACCGCTGGTAACAACTGTCAAAGCAACACATCAAACCGGCTTTTCACACTACACTTCACCCTGGGTTAATGCATTTTAACCTCGTGTTAATGACGCTTTTAACGGGTCTTTAAGTAAAGCTTCACACTTGTAATTTGGAAATGAGGTGAGCACCCTGAGATATGAACCCTTTAGCGCTGCTAATTCTTCGAGTTGTTTAGCAACTGATGACCAAACCATAATGAGACAGTCTTAATAAACATTTAATATAATATTACTTGATATATTGTATAATATATAAATATTAATATATTCATTTTTGTGATATGTTTCTAAAGATTTATGACAACAAGAGCACATTTTCAGATCGATAAGCATTTTAAATCTAATATGCATGTAAACAAGTTTACAAATGCGCAGTATAAATATCGATAACACTCATTTGTTAACATTAGTTAATGCATTAGTTAATATAGACTTACTATGAGCAATATATTTTTTAATGTTAGTTTCAAAATATACAGTTCATGTTAGTTCACTGCATTAACTAATGTTAACAAATACAACTATTGATTTTAAATAATGTATTGGTAAATGTAGTAATTAACTAAGATTAATTAATGCTGTTGAAGTGCTCAAGTAGTCATCTCGAGACATAATAATTATGATATTTTGTGAACGCAGCATAAGTATGAACACAACATGTGTAGTCTTCAACTGGTGTGTGTTTTTCAACAGTTGATGATGATTTACTTTACGTCATGAGAAGCTCTTCAGTACGTTAGAGAGGAGCATTAGTCCTAAAGCAGCTCCATGAGTCTTTAAATGACTCTGAATATTAATCTGAGGAAAAATAAATGAGATAAACCGGCTAATATTGTGCCTGCAGCTGTGGAGCGGAGGAAATTAATATCAACAATGTGTAATGTTCTAAAACTAGAGTCATGGGAGAAAATCTCACACACAAACGAGTGCACACACAGACTCACACACATACACATAAAAACACACACACACACACACACACACACACCTGCACACAAACACACGCACGCACACACAAAAAAAACACACAATTGCACACACACACACTCGCACACACACACACGTATACTCAATCATATTCGCACACACACACAAACACATGCACGCACACACATACACACAAAAACACACACAATTGCACACACACACACACACACACACACACACACACACATAAACTCAATCACATTCGCACACAAACACACGCGCAAACCCACACACACACACAGAAACGAACACACCCGCACACAAACACATGCACACACACGAGTGCACACACACACACGCAAACACACACATGCCCGCACACACAAACATGCGCACGCACACACACACAGCTAACCTTACTGAAACACACTGCTAACAATACTTGAGCCAGAAATATTACTGTCATGTTACTATTTATCTGTAAAATTGTATTATTATATAATTTTCCAAAATATTATTTTTCTTAATTTTACAGTGAAATAATATTACAAATAATTTCTTGTTTTTGTTTAATATTTTGTATTATTTGTATAATTTTATAGTCATATTGATGTATAATAACAAAATATTTGGCCAAATTATGCAGCTCTACAAACAAGAACAGCCAACCTGGTGTTTGTTGTTGTTGTTTGTTTGTTTGTTTGTTTGTTTGTTTGTTTAATTGCATTTTAAATCACTATTTCAATTTTTATGAGATTTTTTTGTCGTGGATTTTCCCCCCTAATCATTCATCCCTACTGCTAACCAAACTAAAAACACACACACATTTCACAAACAGTACTGAAACCATAATAACACACAACCCAGACACCGCTAACCCTACAGAAACACACACACACACACACACACCACTTTAACCTCACAAACCTACAGCTTAATCCACACACACACACACACACACACACACACACACACACACGCACACACACACACGCACACACACACACACAGTCCACATCTGAACGCTGGTGTCCTCACGCTTCTGACCGCGGTGTGTGTGTGTGTGAAGTGTGTTTATGGCCTCCAGTTACCGTCCACTCAGCACTATCACAACAGGATCAAATTCACGTTGCTCAGGGCTTAAATATCGCAACAACAACCAAACTCAAAACCAGTTTTAATAAAATATGAGTCGAGAGCATTAGCATCATCCCACCTGAGCGGGAAAGGGCTCGGAGGAGGAGGACACGTGTTTCGGCTGTGCTTGAGGGACAGAACTTTGATTCAGTGCTAAAATAATCAAAGAAAATGCAGTGATAATAATCTTTACATTAGTATAGGAATCTATGGATCGTCAAGCTCTGAATATGCATTGCAAAAATCGTTTGTGCATATTACAATAATTATGCATGAATCACAAAATTATGCATGACTGCGCACTTTTTCAGTAGCATCGATTCTGTATTTTTATGATAAATTTTTCCTCCAATAATTCTGAACGTTTGTAAAACTTTTATTATACACACAAAAAATTAGCAAATCATAAAAAGTCACATGATTGTGCACTTAATTCTGTAATGGAAAAATTTATTACAATGACGACATAATCAAATAAAACGAAAAGAGTTTTTGCGTAAAACGATATTTTAAATGATTGTTTATTTTTAATATTGCACCTATTGCAAAATATTAAAGTATACTATATTATTAAATACTACATTATACATTTTATATATTGCACATTAAATATCAAAATAATACAAAATGTATTCATGGAAAATGATTGAGTGCTGAACAATGTTTCTCTTTGGCTTCAATTTGGCTAATAAACCAAATAAATAAGTGAATATTATTTATAAAATATTATAAAAAAAAAAAAAAAATGATTGAAACCATTAAAAATCAATGTCTCTATGGAGAAAATAATGGAATTTTTTTTCTTCCAGAGCACGACTGGCTTCAACTACGTGACTTTTAGGTACACGTTATAGATATCGACATCGGTTGCTAATAAAACATGTTTGTGGAGTCCAATCAGTCTACGAGTAAACACGCTAAAGCTTTAATAAACACGCCTGCTTTACCTTTAAACATCTGTTGCCTTTCTCAGACTCAACCTTTGACAGCGAGATCAATTTGTGGACTTCCAGGACAGTTTCTCAGCAGTGCGTGAGATTGTTAATTTTAGAAGCGCTACTATTCTTTCAGCCCTTCCAGCTATTAATATCTCTGATCGATCAAGCCGAGCCGCTCCTGTCCTGGGAGTGAAAGAGTGCTGGGAATGCTAGCCCTCGACTCTGCGTTTTCAAAAAGCTTAGCATGAGTCTGCAGAAGATGCATTATTCATCCGTGCAACCTCTCCGGCATCATTAGGTCTGAACAATAAACCTGTTCGCAGAGTAACAACCTCAGAGACGCTGGGAGTAATCTAGTCATATTTATATCCCCGCTTTAAATGAGCTCACCTGATCGTACAAGCTTCCAATACAAATTTATCACAGCCGCACGCAAAAGCGGAAAGAAATTGATTTAATTTGTTTCCACGAGAGCTTCACAGGCCATAAATATCACCCTATGGACTTCCTCGTGCTACTATGGAAATTCATCAACACTTCAAGATCGCAGAAAATAGAACAAATGGCAATAACAGTGTGTGTTTCACTAACACTACAACTCATGCTTATTGTTACTGATCTTAACAAAGACCTATCCGCAGTTATTAAACTCTAATCATGCAGCTTGACCTGTATTATAACTTTCCTAAGCAATTTGACTAACAATTTTTGCCTTACAGACAGTGTTATTATTGTAAACCAAGTTATTCAAATTTGTTTTCGGTAATTGAAATTAAATTAAATAAATATTAGATGTAAAACTTAAAAAAAACTATAGAAAAGCAACTGCAGCGATAAGAAATTAAAGACATTTTAAAGGGGTGATGAACTGAGAAATCAAATTTTCCTTGAGCTTTTGACATATAAGAGGTCATCATACTATACGAATATCCTGTGAGTTTCAGAACTGAAAACTTCCTTGTTAGTCCAATGAAAGCTTTTATTGACACCAGGCTCAGCGAACCACAGGTTTTTCAAACTGGGGATCTATGAGGTCAAAGGGTATCAAACCCCGCCTCCGCAGAAGAAGATCAACGCCTACTTCAACACTGCCGGTTTAGCCCCGCCCACCGATTCACGCATTACATGAAACTCATTATAATATGCAAAACTGTTATCCAATCATAGCAGTGGGCGTTTACTTCCAAGTCTTCAATGCGGCACGGCCATAAAAACCAGGAGCTAGGCTCAAAACCAGGGTAGAAAATAGACTATTACTTATTCATTTTGATGTTTTTGAATGTAAAAACCAAGCGAACGTCATAAGTTGACCTCAGACAACAATATAAAAAAATGAAAAAGCCAGTTCATAACCCCTTTAAGATTCTTTTAGAAAGAACAGCTGAAAAATATGAATATGATCACCAGTAATATGATTCGAATGCTTATTACTTTTGCCCATTAGGTTGCGCTGTTACCACATTATTGTGGTGTGGTCAGCGTGAGGTGACAATGACACGTACAAAGTTTGGTGTCAATATGCTGAAGTTTTGCAGACTTACAGCCTCAGAATCAGCTTGGCATCATGACATCAATTTGGTGATGTTATTTGAGAGCGGTTTGGTCAATCAAAAAGCTTTAAATAACTTTTTTGCCGGCATAGTCTGAAGATGATCTTAGCCATTTTTGGTTAAAATCGGAAATTCAAAATGGTCGACAGCAATTTCAGACCAAATATGTCATAATTAGTATCGTTGTTCTAAGGAATCTATCAAGACCAGTTTCATTAAAATAGGCTAAATGATTCAAATGCTACTGGCATTTTGCTTTTAAAAGTCATCATTATTATTTACCAAAAGGTGGCGCTCTCTCAAAACTTTTTGAGTAGCTTCATTTCATGGTGCAGAGGACACATACCAAGTTTTGTAATGATATGTTAATGCATTCATAAAATACAGCATTTTACAACTAAATTCAAGATGGCCAACGCACCAAAATGGTCGATATGGGAAAACTGAGTATCATTCGACTCGGTATGCTGCGCTGAATCAAAAGAGAATAGTCATTTTTCTTCTGACCAGTATGTGGCGCTGAACCGAAACTCTGCATGTAGTCTCAGGTCATGCTTGTGATGACATGTACCAAGATTTGTCTCAATACGCTAAAGAGTTACGGAGATACACGTACCCTCGCAGTCATTTTGACTTGCTCTTTGCCAAATCCATTGGTGCGTTACTCCAAAACGGTTGGGTCTATCAAAAAGCTTTTAATAACTTTTTGCCAGCACAGTCTGAAGATGATCTGAGCCAATTTTCATGAGAGAAAATTTTGAAAAAGTATGAATTTCTGGAAAATTCTAAATGGTGGGAAAAAAAATTATGATGGAAAAAGACGTAATATGGTACAAATCGAATCGTCTTGAGCCAAGGAATTAGAGGGAAAATAATTTTGTTTCTAGCCCTTATGGTTCAAATTGTAAGTGCAACTTTGGACAGTTGGTGGCGCTAGAGGGAATGAATTAGAGACTCCAAATGTGCTTTAGTTAACGTTCAGACTGTCCTCTATCTGTGTGCCAAACTTCATCATTTACCCGCAATCAGCTCTATGGGCTGCGATAGAAGAAGGAGGAGGAATAACAACACTAATGCATACAATACACCTTCAGTGCTTGGCCGCTAATAACATTGCCAATGCTGACTGATGATAAAATGGGCTAAATAAACCATGCGTCATGTTTAAGCGTTTTGCACTCACATTTTAAATGTACAAATCCAGCACAAAAGACATGATTTGACTGCTAAAATGTTCACTATCTTGTGCACTCTACCGTAATCCTGATATTAACAGTCCTGTGGCAACATTTTTCTTTTGGGAGTTTATTTATCTGAGAGCACGGAGCGTTTCGGATCAGACTGATGGAAAGAGGGAACGTGAGATTGGAGCAATAAAAGTCAGAGTGAGAGATTAGACGGGCTTTGAAACACTCGGTTTGGACGGCTTCGATTCATCAGCCGTAGGTCTGGCACACCGATGGTTTAGACCCCTGCGGGAGCACAGAGTCATCGAGCCACTAAACTGGAAATAGAAACATAAATATTCATCCACGCTGTTGTTCTTAATAACTAGACAAATGTAATGCGCAAAAGCAATCATGACTGTATATTTCAAGCTAATAACATTATGTTATTGGCCTTAATTTATTTTCTTGGGAAGGCTTTGAATTTTCATTTCTGCCAGCTTTATGTTTAATTAAAGGAACGGTTCACCTAAAAATGTAAACTTGTCATTTATTCAGCAAAAACAGCTTCGATTCGTCACTCTATGGAACAATTTCCGGCTGAAAAAGCCACATTAAACCAGTCTAAACTGGTTTTCTGATGCTCTTTGATATCTCAGTTCAGTTTTTCCAAAAGTAGTGATGCACCAAAATGACATAGTCAAAACTCACCATTGGAGAAGTGCTGATTAAACGTCACCGTGCTCAAGCACATGCTTTTTTTGGCCTCTGACTAGATAAGTGGCCTTTTTGCAAGACATTTATATATATAAACATCAGGACTGTTTGTCACCGCTGTGAAATTAAAACAGTTCAAGACAGCCAGCCTAATAGCCCTTTATTACACCTTAAAAACAAGCCAGCTAGTCTGACTTTGACATAAACTGGAGTCGTGCAAGGTTGGAAAACGCCTCCACAAGTAATAAAAATGCCCACAAACATTCGATAGGAATTGCTCTTGTATGAATTCTTGTAATTTGCGTTTATAACATGATATAGCTAAATAATAGTGTTATTTTCTCGAATATCAGCAAGATTGCAAAATTTGATATTCATTTTATATAACAGTTCAAGTTGATTATATGATTTGACAATTTTTAAGCACAAAATGATCATTTTTGACTGTTTTTGCAAGGGAGGCACGATATATCGACCACCATAATGTTATCGTCCTGATAAAAAAAACGTGGGCGATGTATTAAAGCCGATAAATAATGTATTATTTCCTTCCGCTAAAATACTTCACATGGGCTCTGATGATTTTGAATTGCTTAAAAAAATTATATAAAAATTTGGATTTAGATTTATCGGCAAATGTATCGGTTATCGGCTTTCAACTATTAAGAATTATCAGTTGTCGGTATCGGCCAAATGTTCATATCAGTGCATCTCTAGTTTTTGCTCAATTTTGCAGACAAAAACTTAACAACGATTTGGGAAATAGCTGGAATAAATTAGTAAGAAATAGAAACAGAAATAGTAGTAAAGTAGTAAAATGTAGTAAAAAAGTCTTATTTTCTGGGGGAATTAATCAAAATTAAGTGAGTTTTTGCTTAAAACAAGCTAAATTATCTGTCCATGGGGTAAGAAAAATAATATTGTTTCTGTTTGAATATTAAGATTATTTTTCTTACCCCATGGACAGATAATTTAGCTTGTTTTAAGCAAAAACTCACTTAATTTTGATTAATTCCCCCGGAAAACAAGACTTATCATCTTATCTAATTTTACTTATCTAGTAAATGTATCGGTTATCGGCTTTCAACTATAAAGAATTATCGGTTGTCGGTATCGGCCAAAATGTTCATATCTTGGCATCTCTATTTTTTTCTAAATTTTGCCAACAAAAGCTTGGCAACGACTTGGGAAATAGCTGGAATAAATTAGTAAGATATAGAAACAGAAATATAAAAAAAAAAGCTAATAAAAATTACAAAAGCATAAACAAATGACTGAAATAAAAAGCTATTTAGAATCTACTAAAATGAATGTTGCACTCTCTGAAACTCAAACTAAAGTGATTATTTCTGGTGTTGTGACCCGTGTTGGCCAGCGCTCACCCAGATTGGACGAAGCCCTGCCCTCAGCGGCGCGGTCCTTCAGGCCTTCGGCGATGCTGAGCTGCTGCTCGTGGTACTTCTTGGCTCTCTCCAGGTCCTGCATGCACCGGGCGGCGTGTCCCAGGCCTGCGTACGCCCTCATCTCGATGCTCTTCTCCTCCAGCTCCTGAGCCAGCTCCAGCACGTGTGTGTGGTAGGACATGGCCTTGTCGAAGTTACGCCGGTAGTGGTAAGCGCTGCCCAGGTTGCTGTAGGCGCGCGCCTCCTCGCGCTTGTTTCCGAGGCTCTTGGCGATGCTCAGGTGCTGTTCGTGGCACTGCACGGCGTTCTCGAAGTCGCCCATGGCGATGTACACCGCTCCCATGTTGCCCAGCTCACGGGCCTCGGAGAGCTGGTCCTTGGACTGTTTGGCCAGCAGGACACACTGCTTGTGGCTCGCCAGGGCGTTGGGATAGTCGCCGATGGCCGTGTAGACGTGACCCAAACTGCTGAGGGCTGAAGACGCCGCCTGTGGAGGGAGAGAGAGAAGATGCAATGCTCAGATCTGATTGGATGAGCCACGTCTGAAGCGGCAAAAACGGTTCCTCACTACACTTCATGCCAGGTTTGAGGAGGATGAGGTCTAAAAACATTTCTTTCATGGCTTATCGTGAAGGTATGCATCAAGTTTTAATGTTTGAAATTGAAATTTGCTGCATGTAATCATGTATATTTTGATGACAAGATTCACAAACTATAGTACTTCTAGTTGTATAGTACTTTTTAAAGCTCAACAGAGTGAATCATTCAAATTTCATTATATGGGAAAAGAGCAGCATGAGCACTTGTTAACTAAAACTATTTAAAAAACATTGAAATAAAATACATAAATACTAGATGATAAAATTAAACAAACGAACATTAGAAATGTTGGCAAATAACTGATTTAAATTAAACTAAATTAAAGTTGAAGTACTAAAATAAAATAATAAAAGAAATATAAAAAACTAATAAAAATGTATTAAAAAAAATGTTATAGAAATATTTTAAAGTATTAAAAACTTAAATAAAAAACAAAACCGAAAATATAAATCTAAATTAAAGCTACATAGAAATACAAAAAAAACCCCAAAACTAATAAAAATGACAAAAGCTATAAACATAATTACCAAAACAAACTGAAACAAAGCAGCTAAATAGAAATATCTTAAACTAATAAAAATAACATACTTGCAAATATATAAAGTATATCATATATAAATATATAAAAAATAAAAGCTAGTAAAAATGACAAAAGCCCATAAACAAATTTACCCCCCAAAAAAAGAAAACCAAAAATATAAAATCTATTTCCAATATTAATAAAATAATATCATAAAAATAATACTAAAATAACACTGAGGTTATTTGTGTTATGAGGGTGAGATGATTTCATAATTCCTTTAATTGTGGTATAATTACTAATACACATGGCCTCCTATGTCTCACCGTTTTATTTGATATTAAACAGCGATTAGAAAAGTAAACACAGCTCTCATCCTCGAAACATATGGCAAAGTTGTGTGATATCAGTGCATCCCATTACAGAGACATCGAGACGAGCTGAACGCGCTCTGCCATGTAATGTGTCTGCCGAGAACAAAACCCGTGAAGCCTCTCAAGTCCAAATCTTAGCAAACGCTGATCTCTCGCAAAATCCGTTAAAAATATGCCGAGGCCTTGTGGAAATCTCTCGCATGTTCAGCCGGGACTCGAGAGACACAGAATGACATGCTCGACGGGAAGCCCATTAGCCACAAACAACTTTCTTCAGCAGAATCAAAGTCGTCTTAAAGCCAACACAGTCCTCTCGACGGTCATCTTAGAGACGACATCACGCAAGTACAGCTTCATCCGCTTCAATGGTGTCAAAACTGCATTTCAGAACAACAATTCATCGTTTTCAGTCACATGACCGGTGAGGAGACCTGGAGAGCGAAACATCCAGCTCAGTTTCAAGCCACGGATATTTACACTGAAAAAAAAACAGTAAGTAAAATGTACTTAATTAAATTAAGTTTTTGCACGAATATTTTTTTTGTAAATTTCACACGCATATTTTTAAGTAAATTTCATAAATGGAATTAAGTAAACTCTACTTAACTAAGTTAAGTGAAAGTAACAAAGGAAATAAGTCATTTTAACTTGGCTAGTAATATTTACTTAGTTGGAAGTTTCCTTTGCAATACATTTCACTCAAACCATATAACACTGAATTAAACCACACTTTTAAAGTAATTAATACAATAGATATTCTACATTTCAGGAGTTATGTGTCACGTGAATGCAGAGACCTCAATACTTGGTAGACAACACACAATGACGGTAACATTTGATGGATCGTTTTTGTGTTTGAATGCGTCAACTCCAAATGTCACAAAATGGCTAATACTAAAAGTTACTAATCCTAACAACAAAATCAATGATGAAACAGTGTAAATACAGCTGGAAAACTGTGAAAAATCAACCTCATTAATTATTCAAGGCCCAGTGCATGATGGGAACATGAGAAACAGCAAAGTTGAGTCATTTTACTTAATTTTATAACGTTGATATTTACACTTTCATTTATACATGCTTGAATTGAGTACTAATATAGATTTTTTGTCTTGCCTTAACTAACTTTTTCATGTAAATTACATTACATTTTTTCTGTAGTATTTACTTCACCACAAAATCATTTTTATCATCACCTCTCAAAAGAAGAAAAAATGAAAATATGTGAAAAATATGGCACTTATGATCCATATTCAGCACTTATGATCCATATACAGCACCTGCTGTAGTATTTCAATCACTAAAAACAGCAAGATATTCTAAAGCGCTCAACAAAGAAAACACGTAATCTACTAAAACAATGGTTTTAAAAGATCAAACTCAGTAAACACCTCATTGATGATGCGTACTATATACAGATGAGCACAGAATATGAACATTATAAAGGTTTTCTATGGAAAGATACTTCACAAAATCTGCATTGCGTTTATATTTTGGTTAATCTGCTTAGGCCTACATAGTACAGTATATGCATCATTAAAAAGATCTATATTGAATTTGGTCTTTTAATATCACAGTCAATTCTGGTGGAAGATTACAAAGAAAAAAAGCCTTGACAAATCGATCAAAGCAAGATCAGGAACTTTAAAGTAACCTTGTTGAAACTACAGGGACGAGAGGGAGAGCTTATCTGTCACACCTGGTGTATGTCAGAGAGGAAGCTTCACACACACACACACACACACACACACACACACACACAGTGAGAGATGCTCACCTAGACAGAACCACTTTTACGACATGGTCGCTGTTTAAAAATGTTTTGTCTTTTGGTCAAATTCATCACATGCATTCTTCACAGAGAACACAATCCTAAAATGCATTGCAGCAAAAGTGTCTATAGTCAGAATAGCATCCTAACATGCAACTATTACTATTTCTACAGCATATAGTGTGTAAACGGTGCACACTTTCTGTATGCATGGAATGACCTGCAATATACAAACACAGAATACTGTGCGAAATTCTTTAATCCAACAATGCAAAGCTCTCGACTTTACCTGAAGTGGAAGTAAACTACTGATTAAAAGTTTAGGGTTGGAAAGATTTTTTTGATGTTTTTGAAAGTCGTCTCTTCCGCTCACCAAGGCTGCATTCATTTGACCAAAAAATACTGTAAAAACAGAAATATTGTGAAGAAAATTTAAAGGGGTGGTATAATGCTCTTTTCACAAGATGTAAAATAAGTCTCTGATGTCCTCAGAGTGTGTGTGTGAAGTTTTAGCCCAAGATACGCCACAGATATTGTTATATAGCATGTTAAAATTGTCACTTTTTGAGGGTGAGCAAAAACATGCAGTTTTTGTGTGTCCCTTTAAATGCAAATGAGCTGCTGCTCCCGGCACAGGGGGCGGAGCTACAACAGCTTAAAATGCACTGAAATTTTCAAAACTTGTAGTCTTTTATGTTCAAACCGGAGTCAGACAATGATGGAGAGACTCAAGAAGAAGTGACAACATGTAGAAGCAACAGGACATTTCTGAATGGTTAGTTGATGAATTTATGCAGCTTATGTGGAGTTATCTTCTAGTCATTGATTAGCATATTCTGTCTTGATAATCTATAAATCGTGTTCCGGGTGCGGGGTTTATGTAAATTTTAGGGTTGGTGATGTCACTAACCCGGGAGGAATGTGGTGTAGTCTCTACCAGCCGTTTGTTGTAGTCCTTAAAAAGTGATTTCTTTAAAAGCAAATCTCTCTCTTTGCTTTGAACTTTGAGCGTTGTAACTTTGCAGATGTTGTTTATGCTCAAACAGCAACACTACACACTAACTAAAGTTAGAAAAGTGAAATCATAATCAACCACCCCTCTAAAATAACTGTTTTCTATGTGAATATATTTTAAAGTGTAATTTATTCCTGATCAAAGCTGAATTTTCAGTATCATTACTCCAGTCTTCAGTGTCACATGATCCTTTAGAAATCACTCTAATATGATGATTTGATGCTCAAAAAACATTTCTGATTATTATTTCCGAAAAGTATAGATAAAACAATTCACTCAAACTAGAAATGCACTATTTTAGCCAACATTTGCATGTTCTGTACAATTTCGAGATGATTAGATTATTGTGTCATTAACCAACTACAAACTCTGTCCATATCGGTCAGCATGCGGCCTATGTAGACAACACACAGCGAGGCAGCTCACTAGATCCTGGAACAGAGCTTACATTACACAACGCTTGACACACAACAAAAGACAGCAGGTCCAACTTTGGCCTTGACGCTACATCAATCAAGCTATAAACAGTGATTAAAACACAACCACATGTTCGGCGCAGATATCCGCTCTATTTAGGGAGTAACGGGGACGGTTGCTTCTCGAGGAGGTGCTGGGACGGATGCCCTGATGGAACAGAAGTTAAAACGCTTGATTTCGGGGCACGCGGACAAAAGACGGACCTGGAGGGACTCGACGGTCCAGCTCAAGGCCGTCAACTCTCCGTTTCCCAGCGCCGCCTGGAACCAATTACCCTCCAGCCATCAAAACTTCCAGCGGTTTGCCGGAGTTTAAAGGCTCCGGGACATGTTACACGGTGAGGCAATTACCCTCCATCAGGAGAGAGGTCTTCTTATGTTCAGAGATATGCTATCGTGAGCCCTGTTTGAAGCCGCGGAGCTTCATTTCGGGTCATTCCTGGTATTAAAGATGACGAACTGTGGAGGAAACTCCTCTTTCAGGAATCTGTTAAACTTAGGGATTCAATACACTCAGTTTTGTCACAATCAACAGCTATGCTAGTGTGTGTACACCAAAAAATGCTGTATTATCCACAATATAAGCCACTTTTTCAAAAATGTAATAGTATTTGAATAAAGGGTAAAGATTTTGGAAGCATGGAGTCGATCGTTTTATTTGTGATGAAACATGACAAATTGTGCGACGTCATTTTTGGCCGGACTGTCATACAGAGAAATTATGAACACATGCGGAAAAACAAGAGAGAACCAACAAAATATTAATAACTGATTGTGTTGTACTCGTAGTCAATGTGATCTTTTTGTTTTTCTATGCACCTTTTTTCATAGTGAAATAAAACCTGTACAGCTGTCGTGTTTTATGCCAAATAATTTCCCCAGATAAATACCGTAACCAAGTTTAGTGTTTCGTTCTTCCCTCATATTTAAAATATTTAAAAGTCTAAAATATGTATACTAAAATGTTGATGGTTCAATAGAACTTGTAGGGTTATTAAAAACAAATACAAACATAATTCTTTAATCTTTTAAACTCAACACACACACACACACACACACACACACACACACACACACACACACACACACACACACACACACACCTCACTGGACATTGATCACCTGACCACTAACTCCTGTCTCTTTTCTCCCTGATTTTTATTCATTATTGTACAATTATGCCTCGCACTGCTATTGTTGTGTGTCCTACAAATCAGCCATTCATCTCCAGCTTTGCTCACAGTTTCAGATCCGTGGAACGGTTTCCTTGGAAACCCCACTGGATTTCTGTTAGAGGCTGTTCACTGGGAGAGCCAATTTTCGATAAAGAGGGATTTTGCACCCTCCTCTCGCTGATTTTCCCAAGTCAGCGGCTTGCTTTTGTGTGTGTGTGTGTGTGTGTGTGTGTGTGTGTGTGTGCGCTGGCGCAGCACGGATTCACATCTCGACATAGAGAATGACAGGAGAAAACCGCACTCTCTTTAATTCTTTAACCTCTCTCTCTCTCTGTCTCTCTCTCTCTGTCTCTCTCTCTCCTCTCTGTCTCTCTCTCTCCTCTCTGTCTCTCTCTGTCTCTCTCTCTCCTCTCTGTCTCTCTCTCTCTCTCTCTCTCTCTCTCTCCTGCCACGACGCTCTCAAAGGTGCACAAGTTGACGTAAACCTTTGTTCTTTGTTCAGAAAGGGTCCAGAAGTGAGGTCATGAGAAAGCGGTGGACATCTTAACTTCAATAAAAGCCGTTCTGCGGGGACATTCTTTGAACTGACGCTACAGACGATGATCTCAAAACTACAGAGTGAGGGTTTAATGACCTGACATCACTGCAACTCTCATCAAAAATAACCACATTCAGACAGAGGAAGCAGGTACACTGCAAAAAACACGTTCAGTACAAGTATAGAAACATTCTGAAATCAAGACATGTTTACTTGGGAAGCACAGCGACTCAAGATATTAAGGTTTTCTGGAAAAAACAAAAAATTAAATGAGTTTATGTTTTTCGAAAAATTTTGCAAAATTTGTGGAACATATTTTAGACTTTTAAATATTTTAAATATGAGGGAAGAACGAAACACTACACTTGGTTACGGTATTTATCTGGGAACATTATTTGGCATAAAACACGACAGCTGCACAGGTTTTATTTCACTATGAAAAAAGGTGCATAGAAAAACAAAAAGATCACATTGACTACGAGTACAACACAATCAGTTATTAATATTTAGTTGGTTCTCTCTTGTTTTTCCGCATGTGTTCATAATTTCTCTGTATGACAGAGTGGCCAAAAATTACATCGCACAATTTGTCATGTTTCATTGCGTTATCATCACAAATAAAACAATCGACTCCATGCTCAACAACACAACATGCTTACATAATCTTTACCCTTTATTCAAAAACTATTCATAATGTGAAAAACTAAATTAAATGCTTAAAATAAGAAAAATATCTGCCAATGGAGTCAGAAAAAATAATCATGCTTTCCTTTTGAATTAAATTTTTGACACAATTTTGACACGTTTATCAGAAAACAAGAGTCATTTCGCTTCTCAAGTGTGGTAAACGCATCTTGATTTAAGAATTTTTAAATATTTGGACTGGAAAATGATTTAAAAAAAAAAGAAAAAATGCAGTGTAAGAGTGGAATGTGTCTTAACCCATTTAGTGCTTGACAAACACTAAAGAAATGGCTTTTATATCTCAACTGTTTCAGGTGCTTTTGGAGGCTTGAGAAAAATACTCCAGAAATATCATGCGTCTCTTCTAGAGCTTCTCAAAAATGTCTCAAATTGTGCTCAGATTTGCCTGTGATGAAAAATCAATGATCTCAAACTTTCCTCATTTGCTAAACATCAATCCGCATTAATTTGACAGCTCTACTCTTACTGTACGTCAACTGCAGACTCGATTGTGTGCGCTTTAATTCATCCAAAGGTAGTTTAGGAGAAACGTCTGACACTAAACTGAAGAACCGCAGCGGTGAAACTGTCCTCCGGGAACCTTTAAACTCACCCGCACTTTACAGGTCCTCATGAGAAGAGGTGACACGGAAGAAATCGATGTGCGGAAGCCCATCTCTGAGCCGACGAGTTCAAGTCGAGTGTCCGTGAGAAATGGTGTGGTCGTCATGTGTGCACTCCTGTCTCCATATAAAGTGATATTAGACAGAGACGTGCTGATATATTGTGATAATGAAAATGCATAGTGTTTTATTTTTAATCGTGGGCACTTCAAAATACCACGAATAATTCCTTATTATGAATTATTAGAATTTTTTTGAATGAAAATAGCACAAACGCAGTATTTAAAGTCCCCCTGTAGTCAATCATTTTATCCCTTAAAACTCATCTTTGATCACCAAAATGACATAAAAAAAAACACGATGAGAAAAAAATCATCATGCCTTAAAATATCTTGACTGTAACTCGACACCCTTGCCTCATTTAGTATGTGCGGTTCTATGAATATGCAAATGAGCCCCGCCTCCACTCACTCACTCAGCTCAGAGATCCATTGGTTGACGATCACACGTTGATCTGATTGGTTACAAGGTAGTTTGTGACGTCAGAAACACCAGCGATTCAAAGTGTGTTTTTGAGACTGTCTTTGGTTGCAGTTTTAAGGAGAAAATACTCAGCAATGCTGTCGACTTATGAATTTACACATGGTTTGTATTAAAGCATATTAAAAACACCACATACACACATAAACAACATTAAACGCTTGATTTACACCACAGGGGGACTTTAAATGTTTCAAACAGCCATTCAGATTCGCTATAGTTGCATCACAGCACCAATACTTACATACTTCTTTTAAACTTAAACATTTGTACATTTTAATCTGGACTAAAACATGCCCTAGATGTGAAAAAGAGTGAAAAAAAAAGATAATTCTAAAATGATATTATATTAAAATGAGATCTGAATCCGATAAACATGCGTGAGAACCCGTTTAAGCACTCGAGCATTAGTGAGCGAGACTCGCTGTCTACACACGGCCCCTGAAGACGGGCTTCAAATGTGAGATTTCAGAAAAATGACTCATTGTTTCTCGTCTCTTTCATCTAGACTTGACTCATCTTTGTTTCCTGTAGGTTTTTACAGCTGGACCTTCTCCTCGGGTCTCTCATTCACAAACACACACACACGGACGTGCTCCTCTGGTCAACAGGATTGTTGAATAAATATACTCGCTCCCCGGTGGAGCGCTGCTCTCCGCAACCGACTGGCAGCCTGTGTGTTTTTCTTGGGAGCGCATGAATCATCATCTGCATGTTACACACACACACACACACACACACACACACACACACGCACACACATTCTTGTACATCTATCTTAGTGAGGACATTCATTGACACAATGTAGTCTCCAGCTCCCTACTCAAACCCTACCCATCACAACTATATGCCTAACCTGAACCCTGACCCCTGACCTAACTTTAACCTGATCCCTAAAACAGGACTAAGGGTCTCAGAAAGTGAGGAACGGATATAATGTCCTCTCTTTAGTCTTTTTGTCCTCACTCCAATGGTCTAAAACTCAAACCGGTCCTCACAAATATAGTTGTACAAGTACACACGCAAAGACACACACACACACACATTCAAACAAATGCAAAGACACACACATTCAAATACACACAGACACACACGCACACATGCCCATACACACATGCAAACACACGCACACACACACAAGCATGCACATGTACAGTCATGCACATACAAACACTCAAACACACACATGCACACACACACATGCACAGACACACGCATGCACACACACGTACGCGCACACACACACGTACGCGTACACACATGCAAACACACGCACGCACAAGGACAGACATGCACATATACACACGCAAACACATACACGCCCATACACACACACACACACGCACAAGGACAGACATGCACATACACACACGCAAACACACACATGCACACAGACGCACACAGACACACACACGCACGCACGCACGCACACACACACGCACACATGCCCATACACACATGCAAACACACACATGCACAAGGACAGACATGCACATACACACACGCAAACACATACATGCACACAGACACACTCACACGCATACACAGACACGCGCACACACACACACACACATATGCAAATACACACGCACACATAAACACGACTATAAACATGTATATAAAATATATTCATATTTCATTAGATGGGACCTGGTGGTCAGGAACAATGTTTTTTTTTTTTGGACATCTAACATGACAACATGTAAACACTAGTACATGCTAATTATTGGCATAAATAAAGAATGCCACAGTAGGGATAGATGTGAACAGACAGACACACGGCTCAAAGCACGGCTATGACAAAACTTCACGCATGTCTTCATCTTTGACACCGGCTGCTTCCCATAACGGGACTCCTCATTGGCTGGATGATTAATTGGGAGGTTAATGCTATTGATTGGGAGCCTATCAGGAGCGTCTGGGGAAATCCAGCGCATGAGGAAGACGGAGACACGAGGAGGAAGAATGTCCAAATTAACCCGACAAATGAAGACAAAATCAAGAGGAATGACTGGACAAACCAGCATGCTCTCCGTCTAATTAATGACTCACTTTACCAAACTAATTAATCACATATCTATTCATCGTATTATGGGGAATTATGAACCGTTTGGGCTGGAGAAAGCTTTTCCACAAGCTCTAAATTAGAGCCGGTTCAATATGGACTTTAGCCGGATCAATAGAACATCTCCAGGCGTAATCCATACAGGGAAAGCTACACAAAGCACATGTTTTGGGAAGAGGAGAGGAGAGATGAGCTCATTAATAAGCAGTGTGTGAGAGATAGACAGATCAGAGAGATGAAGAACAAAGACCTGCTCTAAATGATCCTTTATGAAGACGTGAGCGCATGGACATCACCGTGACTCGCATGTTCACGGACAGATATGTTTGTTAAAGCAGCACTACTACTACTATTATTATTATTATTATTATTATTAACTAACTAACCCTACTGACATGAATGACGCCTCTAATCATGTGTGGTGTTGAAAAAAAATCCTAAAGTCTTGCTGAGTTTCTGAGTTTTTGAGATATTATATGAAATGCTGTATGGAAATGTGCGAATAACAATCATTCCAAAATGCACATTAAAATGTAAACACTCATATTTTAGCACAAATAAATATAAAATAAGTATGATAAATGTAAATAGATAAATATAATAAGCATAAAGAATGGATTTTTAAATATATTATTTGTATTATTATTATTATTATTATTATATAAACGTAAAAATAAATAAAATATAATAGAAACAAAATAAATTATGTTTTATTATTATTATTACTGTTAATATTATATAAATATAAAAAATATACATATATTCAATTCAATTTGCAACTTGGATGGGAAAATAGCCAATGACCTCATAGCAACACTATGCACAAAAATACATTGACATATTTTAGCAAACATAGAAATATAAAAATAAATCAATGAATATAAATATATAAAAATAATACTGCATATTTAAATAATTTATTATTTATATTATTATTTATTAATAAAAACATAATAAATATAAATTATTATTATTGTTATTATATATATATATATATATATATATATATATATATATATATATATAAATAGAACACCTCAGCAACTCATTAAAACATCACATAGCAATTCTATGGACATAAAATTGCACACATTGACATTTTAGCACATATAAACATAAAATAAACATATTTAAATACAATTTTAATAAATGTAAATAGATCAATATAATACTGCATATTGAAATATATCATTGCAATTTCTTTATTATAATATATATTATTATAAAAAATATATAAATAAAAAAGACATAATAAATATAAAATGATGTCTGTAACTTAGCCAATTAAGGCCCAAGCCATAAACCACTCATAGAAACTGTGTGTGTGTGTGTAAATATATATTAGATACAAGACTTCAGATGCAAAAACCTTCTGCACTGTAAACCAGAATAAGTTGGCAAAACTCCAAAAATTTAAGTTAAGAAATTAAAAGATCAAGTAAGCAAAACTGGCAGATTTTTATTTTGTACTTATACATTTTAATTGTTCTTAACTTGAAATGTTTGAGTACACTAATTCATATATTTAACTTAAAACTTTCATGTAATCTCAATGTGAATACATTAGTATAAACTTAGTTAGCTTTAACAAACTAGTTTGTTAACATGCTAATTTGTTAACATGTTAACAATAGTATGTTATACAGTAACACTAGTTGTACGAGAGCAGCAATATCAAGATTTAATTTGCTCTCAAATCATTGTCATCATGATGGTAACTATCCTAAAACCAACATTAACAGAAATTCTTCTAAATTAGCATAACAAAACATTAATCACTACTAAATCTCCCACTTAACATTAATCTTGCACATTGTATTACACTTAATTTTAGCTTTTACTCTCCCTTTCGAGTGCCATCGGCAAAGCATGCTGGGAAATAGACATCCCAGCCGTTTCAGTTAAACTTAAGTTCGTCTAAATGAAAAGAAATAATTTCATAAAACTCAAAACAATGAAACAGTTCGGTTTACTTAAAATACATCAGTTCTGTGAACTTGAAAGAAAAAGAAAGTGCTAAACACTCATAAAAGTTAATTTGACTGAACTTAATTAGTTTAATTTAAGTTTGTCCAACTCAAACCAATTCATTATTTTGAGCGTTAGTGTTTACAGTGTGACATGTTGCTTCTGAATGAGCATTTTAATGTTTTTAAATGACTCTCATCAGTGACATTGTTTAAAATAAGGCATTTCAATGACTGACAAATGTCCGATGGATCCGATGAAGTCTCGATATAGTCTATAAATACATATGGACCTGATGATCTGGAACAAAAAAAAACGCATTAGTAAGACATCATGTTTCCTTATGATGCTGAAAGTAGCTAATGCTGGGTTTGCAAGGCAAGAGGTGTTTTAGAGACACTTCAACAGAAATGGATGTTGTCATGCTGGGAACGGAGCGATCCGCAGTCGAAATCATTCGCTGACGTCGCTCGACTCCCGAGGGGAACACAACTCTCAGATCTGAATTTACCTCCAGCAAATCATCCCGACAATGATGTAAATAAAACATCTCGAGCGCTATCTATCAGAGAGAGAGAGAGAGAGACGAGATGACAAACAAGAAAGCCAAGGTGAAGGAGGAATGTGACAGGGAGAAAGGGATGCGATAACGGATGGAAAAGAATGAAAAAGCCAGGATCGGCGGAGATGAGAGAGCCCTGGAGGCGGCAGGTTTAAGATGAAGAGATGAATTATTTAAACGGCTTTATTAGCATGTTCTTTAGTCATTTCTCTCCCGTGCTGCGTGCGCTTCCCAAGGGAAAACGCTCACCGGAAAACATCCGCAATCCACTGCCACTCACCGGCGAGATATCCGACAGGCCTCTTCGCCCACCCGACGCCCGAAAGCAACTAAACCCGATGATTCAGACGTCAACAAAAGGAGCGCGTCTTTGTTTGCGTGGTTGTCAATAACTCTCCTCAAAGCCCTGGCGTATTCTTCACGCTCCTCATGTTCACAAACCCAGCGCCTGCTAATTACACCGCGGCGCTAACGAGGAACCTCGTGGAGATTAACTCGTGAAAGGAATGGTGAAAAGGCGCGTTACGGTGTGATTCACAGCTCTGGGCAGGTTTTGTTTGAGCACGTCTTCATTTTGAGTTTGAGTTTTGAGTTTCTCAGGTGTGTTTCTCACGCTCGGCTGTCCATCACACGTGTTCCTGTGACAGTCGGGCTTCAGTCAGGCCTGACAGCGGATCGATACGCATGTATAAACGCCCCGGGCTGTGTGAGACGCTCACACACCCAGCACAGACCCGCTGCATACTAAACACACACTAAACACACACATTACAGCTTCTTCAACTGCAGATGCTGAGCGAAGCAGAAGAGGAGAGTGAGGGAACACAGCCAGGAAATCCACAGGTCATCTCACCTCACATTCACAAGGGAGAAAATTAAAGAAAATATTCTATTATAGGATATAAATACTTTACATTGACATTGTTTAATTGTAATGTAAATATAGTCCAAGTGCAATAAATGTATTAAATAAATAAATAAATTATTAATAATATTATAATATTTAAAATTATATATAATTTACTTATTATTATTAATACTATACTTACAATATTTCATTTTACTGAACATAATCTCCCAAGCTTATATATGTGTGTGTGTGTGTGTGTGTGTGTGTGTGTGTGTGTGTGTGTGTGTGTGTGTGTGTGTGTGTGTGCGTATATATAAGCTTGGGACATTATGCCCAATAAAATGAAATAAAATAAGTATAGTATTAATAATAATAAGTCAATTATATCTATCTATCTATCTATCTATCTATCTATCTATCTATCTACATACACACACACACACACACACACACACACACACACACACATATACATATATATATATATATATATATATATATATATATATATATATATATATATATAAATAATGGACTTGATTAACTTTAATACTATATTATGCCCAATAAAATGAAATAATATAAGTATAGTATTAATAAGTCAATTATATATAATTGTTATTATATATAATTGTTATATAGTTATTATTATATATAATAACTTTAACACTATATTGACATTATTTGTTCCAGTCTAAAATAAAGTACAGTATATAGTGTCAAAAGTAACTTCTTTTTTTTCTTTTAATTCTGAGGTGAAACATAAAATAAGCTTCACAAACTGAGAGAACCCGAGAGAATGAAACTAATTTTAAAGAATAACACTCATTTTAATGGCTAAACCATCTGGTTTATTTAGAGAATTCCTCGCAGAGGAGAAGATACTCTAGAGCCAGAGATCATTAAAATGCTTGTAAAGATATCAAAGGCGATGTCAGGTCAGACTGAGGCGTGTGAAATGAATCACAATTCTGGCATCTCGTATAACAAGCTACAACCAAATTAAGAGCCAATTTAGCAAAAACCTTCAGAATACAGGGGTATTGCATCTACTTCAAAGGTTGTGACTTCAAACTATATATAGCTAAAATAATAAATAACGCTGTAAAAGAAAAAATGACTTTACTGAGACGCAGGTAGATTAGCACATTAGCATATGAGCTGCCAACCGTGAGGTACAGTTGCAGGAAAACAGGTCACATCTAATTAGCTGCTAGCCATGTGTTTCATTAGCAAGTCATTAACCCCTCACCAGGTATAGTACACGATGTCACACACACACACACACTCACAAAAATACACACACAAACTGAACAGAGTTTGATATTACCATGTTGCTAAGCTACTCCACTAGCTTTCACTGGAAGCTTAGCATTGTTAGCCGTTAATTGTTACTCGTTTGTTAGTCTGCTAAATGACTAAACAACAATTTGACAGTCTGATAATCATAAATGCACATACAGATACAGTGCAAATACAGGGCCTTGGTTATGGAAGGATTTTTTCCAACATAAATAGTTATTTTTTAGTTTGACAGTGATTTCAGTGATCATTTTCAGCACTGAATGAACTATACAGTCAACATTCCTCTCACTATGATGCTTTTAAAGTCCCCCTGTGGTGAAAATCAAGCTTTTAATGTTGTTTATGTGTCTATGTGGTGTTTTTTAAATATGCTTTAAGACAAACCATGTGTAAATTCATAAGTCGACAGCATTGCTGAGTATTTTCTCCTTAAAACTGCAGTGAACCAAAGACAGTCTCAAAAACACGCTTTGAAATCGCTGGTGTTTCTGACGTCACAAACTACCTTGTAACCAATCAGATCAACGTGTGATCGTCAACCAGTGGATCTCTGAGCTGAGTGAGTGAGTGGAGGCGGGGCTCATTTGCATATTCATAGAACCACGCATACTAAATGAGGCGAGGGTGTCGAGTTACATTCAAGATATTTTAAGGCATGAAGACATTTTTTTTTTCAAGGAAACGTTTAAATGTGTCATTTTGGTGATTAAAGATGAGTTTTAAGTGATAAAGTTGTTAACCACAGGGGGATTTTAAATGCGAATTTAGCAGGTTTTGTGTTAGCCATTCAAGCATTCCTATAAATACACTTACATTTAAGGCTTTTGACTTGATATTTCTTTAAAAAATGGTCTCAAATCAGATCACTCCCTCTCGAGCCAGATACAAATCACTTTTTGTGAGATTCTCACTCATAAGTTATAGATTGAAGACACTTCCAGCCATTTCAACACAGATCTGCACCTTTGGGGAATCTGTGCCCTTTCGAACGCATTTGTACTTCGCAATTACCATCAGCGTGTGTAGTCTGTGTGTAATTAGATCGATGGGTTTGATTTGATTTTTCCGTAAAAGGGAGCGAATCAACAGGAGTTTTCTCTCCCAGCGCTCTGATATATTTTCGGCTGCGGTGCTCAGCGTTGCTTTGTCATGAGGACAGTGATGAATGTGGAATGCAAATCCTTTGTTTCCGGGAGTTTTCGAGTGTGCAAAAGGGAATCAAAGCGAGGGAAACGCTGTGAAGTTTTCAAGGCTGTTGTCTGGGCCTGATGTAGAGGTCGAATGACTCGACAATGATCGCGCATGATGGCCTCGGAGAAAGACACGACATGACAGTGCAGAAAAAAACCCCTGCTGGGCAAAAACACTATTATTGGAAACAGACACATAAAGATAAAAGATCCTCTAAAAGCTTCACCCCAGAGCCGCATCGCTGTCAAGAGCAAATCACAGCGCAAGGCTTGACCCAGTGGTAAAATGTCAGCATGCACGTAAATATTTACAGGGTAATGGGACATTGAGCAATCAACGAGACAACAGAAACCCCTCTGAGATCATAATTGCAGTCTCTTCTGAGGACGACGGGTCATTCAAAAGACTGCAGGGCTATTCATTCCCGAGCGAGGATTATTCCGCCTGTCGCCACACCTGAACGCCTCTAAAGGCTGACGTCCAGCTCAGTGCTCTGTTTATACAATGTGTCCTCGAGTTGCTTCAGAGCCTGTTTGAAACCATGAACCATGAATTCACCAACCAAGTTCATGCCTGCATGTTCCAAAAACACATTATTTTCCCTTATATTCTGCATTGTTGCAGCTCCTCTCTTCCCAGTCTGTCAGTAACGCTCTGTTTAGTTCCTGTCTCTATGAAGCTCCTCCTTCTGAAAAGCACACTGCGCTCTGATTGGTCGGCTGGAGCAGTGTGTTGTGATTGGTCAAGCGCTTCGAGTGTGTTTGGGAGATGTCCCGCCCCTTACCATAACCACCAGTTTAACACACTACTAACTAACTCAACCAGGCCCCGCCCCTCTATTCTGCATATTAATTATTATAATGAGGAATATTGTGACGTGTTCGTTCCCGGAAGAAACTCAAGACTACAATGAAGGCGTTTCAGGAGTTCAGAAACACTGACACTGATATAGAGAATATATTGAATGTATGCAACAATACACGCTTCAAACAGTAGCGTTGTCTCACTAAATTGCATGTTTATTTTAGTGTTATCTGGGATGTTTATCCATTGTATGTCAAGTACACATCATTGAAATGAATAGATACAAATTTTTAAAAAAAATTATTTTGATCATATTATTATTATTATACTGTACAAATCTCATTATATTCAAATTTATATTTAAAATATATTTTAATAAAAAAAATATTTTGTAAAAATGCTTCAGAATTTTTGCAGAACGATCAAATAAGTCAGCGAGGAGATGTTAAGGATCATGGTTGATATTCATCACACTAGAATTGAAAGGTCAAGTAGAGTGCATTGCATTGTGGGACACTTTTTGGGGTCGGTAGGATTTTTACTCACCAAGGCTGCATTTATTTAATAAAAAAATCAAGGAAAAATACTGTAATATTGTGAAATATTACAATTAAAAATAACAGTTTTCTGACTCCAGTCTTCAGTGTCACATGATCCTTCAGAAATCACTCTAATATGATGATTTGATGCTCAAGACACATTTCTGATTATTATGATCAATGTTAAAAACAGTTTGTTATATTGTTTTCAGGATTCTTTGATGAATAGAAAGTTCGAATCTTCTGTAACATTACAAATGCATATATACTGTCACTTATGATCATTTTAATGCGTCCTTGCTGAATAAAAGTATTAATTTCTTCAAAGAATTGTACTTACCTAACTTGAACTTTTGAAAGATAGATTAAGTATACATACCGCATATAGCTTTCAGTCAAAAACAGTATGTATATATGTAGCATGACACTCACCTACAGACCCATCTCATTTACCCACAAGCCCTGAGAAAACAATATCCAATCTCTGATATCAGCTCAACCTCAGTCGAACAGGCCGAGGAAACACACCTAATCACATTTCCTTAAAATGCCGGAGAGGAACAAATTGCTTAAGCGGAGTGTAATGAATTGAACAGCAGATGCCAGGCCTCAGTAATGCGCTCAGACAGGCGGCCGTAAAACACAAAATCTTGTTGACAATTTTTTTGCACCAAAGCAATTCCTCCTGGCAAGGCGTCCTGAGCGAGGCCTCCCACTATTCCCACATGTAAACAGATGAAAACGAGACGCGAGAACGAAAGACAACACCGCAGCCAGCTGGGCTGACAAGTGTTTGATTTCCCAAAAGAGTCCCGGGACGGCGAGGGTACTTCTCCGTTCACCAGCGGCACCGGAGACGGGACTGAGGGAAGACTAATCCAGTTTACTCATCTTTCTACGGATGTCTGATTCCAAAGACACACGTCAGCCCTGGAGTAATCCCTTTCCCATTATATTCTCGTCTCTCATTTCGCCAATTTGGGTGGCAGAAAAAGACACCAAGACGGAGATGTGACGCATCGTTCAGTTATCATCCCATAATGCACTTCACCTGGCCGTACGGGATCTGGCATACTACCATAAACAGAGTTACATATCGTTCGTAAAACCTAAAACTATTAAAACATTATGGATACGCTATTTTAAGGTGACATAGTTACATTGTACTTACTCAAATAAGTACTGAGTAATGTTCATTTACTACATGGTTTATAGTTAGTTACTTGTAGTTATGCATCATTTACTGTTATTACTATAGCAAGTACATGTAGTAACGTGTAACTACGTCACCTTAAAATAACGTGTTACCAAAAATGTTTTCGGTAATTGAAATAAATAAAATATAAATATTAGATCTTAAAACATAAAATAAAAAAGTTTACTAAAACTAAAATATAAATAAATTAAATCAATTACTAAAACTTAAAAT
>NC_138723.1:29579815-29605781 GCF_965113295.1 Leuciscus leuciscus | reverse complement strand
GGGCGGCTCCGACGTTCTCCCGAGCAGGTTCGGACACTCTTAACACACCTCACACCAAGGGAAAATATGATAAGATAATCTGTTGAACCATCAAGATAATCGGGACATAGCTAGGATTGTCGGAAGGGGGGAAATCGGCCCAAAATCAGCCCGATTATCTTTTGGTGTGTACCCAGCATTACTAAAATAAAACAGGTTTAAGTTGAAATACTAAAATATAGAGTTCAGATGCAAAAGCCTCTAAGTGCCATCTGAAATGTTCTTCTAGAATGGTCATTTTTATCAAGCTCGTATATTTAAGTTCTGTAATTTCACTTAAATGACAATTAATAGGTCATTTTCATTGCCATTTAAGTTAAGTTACTGAACTTAAATATACGAGCTTGATAAAAATGACCATTCTAGAAGAAAATGTCAGATGGCACTTAGAGGCTTTTGCATCTGAACTCTTATATACCTGTATATATATATAAGAGAGCTAGAGAGAGACAAAGATCAGGCTCAGAAGAAGACAGATCAGCCATGAACACGCTGCTGAAACAAGCCGTTTGAACAGATTTACAACCTGATCGACTGATTGAAAACAGAGACATTTGTCAAAGACATCTCGACTTAAAAGAACAAAAAACAGTTTAACTGAAGTCTGTGTTCCTACAGTGTTTCACTGGCAATCCTCACGGCGTATTTCACCTTTAAATCAAAACAAAATAGCTATATAGTGGCCAAAAATTTCGCCAGAGGGGATATTTGTTTTTAATGGCCCTAAATGTTTGAATTAACCATCAAAATATGAGGAAAAAATATATTTATATTTTAAATATGAGGGAAGAACAAAACACTTGACTTAGTTAAGGTATTTATCTGCCAAAATGATTTGGCAAACGAGGCAAACTACAGCTACAGGTTTTGTTTTACTATGCATTTATTAATATTAAATGCTACACACAAAAAAAAAATGGTTCTTCAGCGGTTCTTTGCGGTGGTTAAGGTGCTATATAGCACCACTACCATTTAAAGAACCTGTTAAGCCCAGTTTGGTTCTTCAGCGGTTCTTTAGCGGTTCTTTGGGGTGGTTAAGGTGCTATATGGCACCTCTTATGGTTCTACATAGCACCATTTGACAAAGGTAGGTGCTATATGGCACTTAAAGTGGTTCCCCTATGATTACAAGCCAATGAACCACTTTTAGTGCTATTTAGCACCATTTTTGTTTAGAGTGTATTATTAATATTACATTGGTTCTCTCTTGTTTTTGCATGTGTTCATAATTTCTTTGTATGACAGCCAGGCCCAAAAATGATGTCGGCACAATTTGTCATGTTTCATTGCGTTATCATCACAAATAAGAGTTGAGTAACACATTTTTTATAATATTTATAAAAAAAAAGGTAAAGATGTCAATTTTCCGAGTCCTTTCCTGACACTTTTGGTCACTAACAAAAAGGCTTTACTGTCCATGATATATGTATTCTGTTTAAGGATGAAACATGATCCAGGCGTGAGATTCCCCTTCCTAACAATGTTTGACTTATTTAGACTCATCTCAGCAGTGACACACACACACACACACACACACACACACCCAGACATCAGCTCTATTGATCTCTGACATTGACGTGTGAGCGAGCGAGCGAGCGAGAGAGAGAGTGCAGCGCAGACCTCTGGGGAGAAACTCTCATATAATCCATCACCTCCCTCTTCTCTGCTCTCCTCCTGAGGAGCAATCACACATCACAGGGTGGAGAAAAGCTACAAATTTTGACTGACTGATAAGTCACTCTGTTCCTGCGGTAGCTTTCATCAATCCCAAGGTGACTCCAGGCCTCCAGGGGGCGTCGTTGAGTCGAACGCAAGACAACACTACAGTCTACACACACCTCTCGGAGCAAGCGGCATAATGAAGGCATGATTACAGCGTTTGCACTGTTGTTTACCAGAGACAGCTAATAGAGTAAACTTGGGTGGTTTTTTGTTCATGAACAAATCTATTGAGTAAACGATTCAATGACTCCCTCATAGAACAAATCAGCATTTTTGAATGAATTAATTGAATAAACGACTCCATATACCCTCATTCAATATTCCCTAATATAATATAGTCCACTTGAAGGAGTGAATGAAAACGAGTGAGTGAATTCAGACCTGCCGCTTTTTCATGGTCTTGCTGTTTAATAATGACAATATAGTTGACTTTGACTTTGAAATCATTTGATACTTAGCAACTCCAGTAGTAATGAAAAGATTTATCTGGAACTATGTTGGGTAAACTATGTATAAACCTTAATTAAGCTATTTAATATTCAATTAAAGAGGAGTTTATACCTGTGTGATATTACGCTGTACCCACATTGGACCAGCGGTTTGGAAAATGGATGGATGTATGATTCAGCTTCGGCACGACCCTCACAGTGCATTATGGGTATTCTCTAGGCATTAAGCATACATCAGTCGCACACTTGTTGTTGCGGTGCATTATGGGATTGAATGAGTGCACTCGATAACGTCCACTATGGTTTCAGACATCACTACAAATGGCTGTGCCCTATATAAGGGTATAGGGGGCGAGTTAGGACCTTTGATTCACTCATTCGGTGCTCCTCAAACCGAGTGAGGCTGTGTCCTGCTTACTCCAGTCCTTCAGAGGCCTGTATATATAAAATGCTACCTATTTAAAAAGTTAGGTGATTGATTGACCGTTACCTTGATATGAATTTACTCGTGAGAATCTTTGTGAGATGCAACAGTTCCTAGTTTAAGAGAAATCCAGCATGTTTCTCCGTCTCTGCAGTGACCCTGACTGAGGCCGAACACTGAGAGGAAGAGAGAGATGTGTTTATCGGTGATGAATGACGGTGGAGGACAGGTCTCTATCAGTTCAGGAGCAGCTCTTCTGCCATGGACACCTTTACACACACACACACACACACACACACACACACACACACACGAGCGTCTCTCTCTCGACCTCTTCTGCCATGGACACCTACAGAGTGTGTGCTACAGGAGTATCTTTACACAGCACACACACACACACGCACACACACACACACACACACACACACACACACACACACACACACACACACACACACACACACACACACACACACACACACACACACACACACACACACACACACACACACACACGACTACACGAGCGTCGCTCTCTCGCTCTTTCTCTCTCTCTCTCTCGACCTCTTCTGCCATGGACACCTACAGAGTGTGTGCTACAGGAGTATCTTTACACAGCACACACACACACACACACACACACACACACACGACTACACAAGCGTCGCTCTCTCTCTCTCTCTCTGCCTTCATTAAAATGGAGTTCCTAAAGCTCCCATTCATCTTTCTGACAGGCGTGCCATCGATCGACCTCGGTGCAGGATGCAATTCCAGGCCTTTAAATGACTGTGCGCTCGGTCACTCCAGGCGGACGGCTCTCCGCTCGCCGTATCCCAGCGCTGGCGTGTGTTAGAGGGTCAGTTACTCAAACGACCACGGCTCATTACAGCGCGACCACACCGCGGGTCACGGCTCTGCGGCGCCGCCGATCTGACGGGCTCGTATGAGCGCAGTAATGACGCTGACCATACACTCACACACATGCATTCTGGACGAATCGATTGGATATTATTCCAGGATACATTTCAGGTTTATAGAGTGTAATAAAGTCTGCTAGTGCACACTGGAAATTAATAATGTTGTTGTAGCACTTTACAATCAGGTTCATTAGTTAACATGAACTAACAATGAACAAAACTTCTATAGCATTTATTAATCTTAGTTAAAATTAATTTAACATAATTTAAACATTATCTCATATTAAAATAATACATTACTGAAATCAAAGGTTGTATTTGTTAACATGAACAAACAATGAACAGCTGTATTTTTATTAGCTAATATTAGTAACAAATGTATTGATAATTGTTAGTTCATGTTAGTTAATACACTAACTAATGAAACCTTATTATAAAGTGTTACCACTGTTGTTTTGCCCGACACACTATTTCAAAATTCACCTTTATTATCGCTGTATTTTTTTGTCATTTTGACAATGGCGATATCGTTTTTATAAATTTTTATTTGAGTTACTTTAGTACATCGAGCCATCCATTAATATTGATTAATAATGTAAAGTGGATGAAACACATTGTATAATATATAAACACATTATTAATAAAAATATATAGTAAAATATAAGAGATGCAGGAGACTCCATTAAAGAGGAGCAAAAAAAAAGTCAATATCAGCAAAGCTATTCATCTCTGACAATAGTGCATTTGTTCTTCTGGCGAGGCGATAATTTTAACAGCCACATGTACAGCATACATGCACACGCTTTATATACAGCATGTGTATGCAGAAAACAGAGTTGTATGCACATAAACGCACATATAGACCAATAAAACTACACACACACACACACACACACACACACACACACACACACACACACACACACACACACACACTTAAGGGTCTGTGAGAGCACCACTGATCTCTGCCTTGCCTGAGGTGTGTTTCCTCCATAACCAGAGGAATCCTGCCTGAGGCAAATATACAGCATCACAGCTCCTAATGACCTTTAAAACACACACACACACACACACACACTCGCTGAGTAAACAGACTTTACGAAGTCTATATTGTGCAATAAAATCTAAATGGCAGGTGCTTCAGGCAAAGGTTGTGACAGGAAGAGGAAACAGGATGGAGGGATTTCCCGATCCGTCTTCATCTTCCTGGAATCTCTTTAATCTCTCAATAACACTCAAAAAGTCATTATGGCACGCAATATTTGATCCGGATCACAATTCAGCAGCAGACCTAATCAAACCTCAATATCCTCCACACACACATATGGGCTCTGGACCTGTCAATGGCTCCTGAATTTGGCCACATATAATTGATCTGCTATAAAATTGCGTTGTGCACAATTTCAAAAAGACAAAAATCCATTGTCATTTTACTCCTCAAATGTTCATTTTTATGGCCAGGAAGCAAGGAGATTCTATCAGTCAATTTTCTTTCACTACTTTCAATAATAACAGCTCAGATTTTTGTGATTTAAAGTTGAACTATTAAGCCCTTTTTCAAACTCTTGATGTTGTTTTCAGACTCTACTAGAACAGGTTTTCCTGCTTGAATGTTGATTATTTTCCTCATATTCTCCATTGTTGCAGCTCGTCTCTTCCCAGTCTGTCAGTAACGCTCTGTTTAGTTCCTGTCTCTATGAAGCCCCTCCTTCTGAAAAGCACACTGTGCCCTGATTGGTCGGCTGGATCAGTGTGTTGTGATTGGTCGAGCGCTTCGAGTGTGTTTGGGAAATGTCCCGCCCCTTACCATAACCGCCAGTTTAACACACTACTAACTAACTCAACCAGGCCCCGCCCCTTTATTCTGCATATTAATTATTTAAATGAGGAATACTGTGACGTGTTCGTTCCCGGAAGAAACTCAAGACTACAATGGAGGCGTTTCAGGGAGTTCAGAAACACTGACACTGATATAGAGAAGAACTGCCTTCGGAAAGTTGAACTCTTTCTGTGCCACTATAGTAGAACCAAATAAAATTACAAAAATAATGACTAATATTTTCCTCAAAGGCTTTCCAAACACTCCTACCATTCCATTGTTTGGCTTAAACTCACGCTATTGGTTAAGCCAGACGATGACACGTCTGTTTTGAGATGCCACAGAACCACAACGTTTACACTCCAAGTCAACACGAAAAACCACTCGTGACCCGTTTAACTGTATGTTTAGGATATTTAACAAGAAAAAATGGTGAAAAGTATCTCTATATGACAAGTGGTTAAAATACAAGAGGGATTGATGATGTCAAAAGGAAAGGAAAGAGGTGGAGCGAGTTATTACATTTTGATGAAATATTAAATATTTAGATATTTTATTCTCTGCAGTAATATGAAGCACCATTGAATCGTTCACAACGACACCGGGAATGTGCACGGAAACGCATCTGATTTCATGTTGACTTCAGCATTGAAAAGTCAAGTCCCCTTTATTTGTTTATAGCACTTAATAACGTAATACAATAGAAGCAGTTTAAAAGCAGCATCGCAGTAACAAAAAGGGAAAGTACCAGAATAAATTATGCAAAATTCACCTCTAACAACAATAAAAGAAAGACTCACAGTGCGAAAGTAAACCATGCATTAGATTTCAATTCCAAACAGAAAATTAAGTTTTATATCCACAATTTTGTGTTTGGCGAGGGCTAATTCTGAGTGCTACGATCACACACACACACACACACACACACACACACACACACACACACACACACACACACACACACACACACACACACACACACACACACACACACACACACACACACACACACACACACACACACACACACACACACACACACACACACACACACACACACACACACACACACACAGTCTGCTATTTATCCCTACCTGTGAGGAAGATGGAAATCCTCAAATGGTCTCAAATGGAGCATGTCGTCTCTGCACTGGCTTTAATTAAGCGTCTGACAGTGACTGCGACTCACCGGTACAGACAGGCAGACAGTGGCCTTACCCGCGCACAAAGAGGACGGGCCCGTCGCATAATGAATGCATTTTAACAAGATGAAACCAAACCAATTACAACTGCTGTCATATTCTGAAGTGCTCTGCTTAATGAATATAAGAACAATGTGTTGGCTAAAAGAGATTAAACCGCCGGCGCTGCGCTGCGCTCGCTGAACTGCTGGCGAGTAACAATTGCAGAACACTTTAAACATCACAAAAGGAGACAGTTTGTGTGTGTGTGTGTGTGTGTGTGTGTGTGTGGAAGAGAAATGAGAAGAAAGATGGAGAAAGAGAGGAAAAAAGACATCAGCTATGTCTGGAATGGACTCGCATACTGTGCTATACTCAATACTGTCAGCAATATGTTCAAAAATAGTATGTGAACACTGTGATGACCTCACCAGAAATTAATACTTTCATGCAATGATGTATCGAATTGAATAAAAGTGACATTTATATAATGCTATAAAAGCTTCCATTTCAAATAAATGCTGTTCATTTGAACTTTCTATGCATCAAAGAGTCCTGAGCTTCACGGTTTCCACAAAAATAGAATTATTATATATTATGCAATATATTATCATACACAAACATACAAGATAATACCAATCTGATTAAGTCAATGCTAGTTGTATACTATTAAAATATTTTATTATTATTTTGCATCAGCTGTTCATTTTTTGTTTGTTTTAAGTTTTAGTGCTTTTGTTATTTTTCTATTTAGCTTTAGCAGTTTTATTTAAATACAATTAAACAGATTTTTATTTTAAAGTCATAATTATTTTTATGTAATTTTTTATCAAATTTTATATATATATATATATATTATTTTATTTTTTTAACAGCTTTATTTCAATTATCAAAACCAATTTTTCATAGTTTCAGTTAACATTGAATTACGCCATTCACAAAGCTTCATGTAGGTTTGCTATGATCCCCTGATTGGTGGATTATGGGTAGTGTGGTTCAGCACCAGGAATTCTTGAAGGGTTTATAGAGAATTATTAAAAATCAATTTCTTGGAAAAAGTGAATGGGATATTTACCGCACAACTGTTTTCAGCATTGATCATAATCAGAATGATCATTTATCATATTTAATCATAATTTCTTGAGCAGCAAATCATCATATTAGAGTGATTTCTGAAGGATCATGTGACACTGAAGGCTGGAGTAATGATGCTGAAAATTCAGCTTTGCAATAAATTACATTTTTAAATATATTCACATTGAAAACAGTTATTTTAAATTGTAATAATATTTCACAATATTACTGTTTTTACTTTATTCATGATCAAATAAATGCAGCCTGGATGGGCAAGAACATCAAAAATCGACACGAAACCTTTGAACATTATTTTATGTAATCATAATTTCACATATAGGCTAGTATGTGAAACAGTACGCAACAATAAATGATTCAGACAGGTCACATGACCTCATGATGTTGCATGCGAGTACCGTCCAGTTAACGGCTTGGAAAATAAAAATATTTATTTCGCATTTTAACCCAATTTTGTGTAAAATTGCCATTTTTGGTAGTCCAATTAAATAAATAATATTTTTTAATTCTTCACACTATGGAAGGTCAAGTTGAGCGCATTGCATTGTGCCAGACAGTTTTGCTCTGACTTTATACTTCCCATTTTGGCATGCCATTTAGCCTAGGTATTTTTATACTGTATATGCTTTGTGTGTGTGTGTGTTAGAGAAAGGAGAGAGCTGGGTATTTCATTGTAGTTTGTGCACTTTTATATTTACGTTAAATCTCGACACAACAGAGATGAGTTATAGAGCAGAATATGAGTTATGCCATCCATCATGACGTCTTTCCAGCTGCAGTCTGAACGCGAGCTGTTGCCGACGTGTGTTTGCTGTATTGCACACTGCGTTTAGCGCTTCATCATAATGTATTACAGAACGAATCCAGCAGAATGCAACTATTACTCCAGTCTTCAGCGTCACATGATCCTTCAGAAATCATGCTAATATGTGACCCTGGTCTCGAGTCGCACGGGTATATCTGTGGCAATAGCCAACAATACATTGTATGCATGGGTCAAAATTATTGATTTTTCTTTTATGCCAAAAATCATGAGGATATTCAGTAAAGATCATGTTCCATGAAGATATTTTGTAAATTTCCTACCGTAAATATATAAAACATGTATTTGTGTGAGTGAATGCTGCACAATCGCCAACATAAATGAACAACTTTAAAGGAGATTTTCTCAATGTTTAAATTTTTTTGCATCCTCAGATTCCAGATGTTCAAATGGTTTCAGATGGTGTATACATCTCAATTTTGAAAAATTTACCCATGTGACTGGTGTGATGGATTTTAATTAATCAAGTTTGGAGAAAACTTGTTACTTTGAGTGTGAGTGTGAGTGTGTGTGTGTGTGTGTGTGTGTGTGTGTGTGTGTGTGTAAATAGCAATTAGGGAAGTGAAACTAGACAGATGACTAGTTCTCAAACCTTGTGATAAGTAATCACAAAAAATCAGAGTTTGCTTGTGGCAGTGACAGAGGGGAAAAGGTTGGGGCTTTTGAACCAATTGAACCAATCATATTGAAGGTGACACATTAGTCTTATTTGTTTTCTCGCTTCTATAAAAACTGTTGTATCCGTGTTTTACGGTGGGATTCTCAATGGAATTTGTCTGAGATCCTCCGGCCTTGCTTCTTGGGAGAGATTCCCTGAGAACTGGCCGTGATTAAAGCATTTAAAGGACATTTGCTAAGGTCTGTTTGTCGATTTATTCCTGCGCAGGAAGCTAGTTTAGGAAGGAAGCTAGTTTAGGAAGGAAGCAAGTTTAGGAAGGAAGCTAGTTTAGGAGGGAAGCAAGTTTAGGAAGGAAGCTAGTTTAGGAAGGAAGCAAGTTTAGGAAGGAAGCTAGTTTAGGAAGGAAGCAAGTTTAGGAAGGAAGCTAGTTTAGGAAGGAAGCAAGTTTAGGAAGGAAGCTAGTTTAGGAAGGAAGCTAGTTTAGGAAGGAAGCTAGTTTAGGAAGGAAGCTAGTTTAGGAAGGAAGCAAGTTTAGGAAGGAAGCTAGTTTAGGAAGGAAGCTAGTTTAGGAAGGAAGCAAGTTTAGGAAGGAAGCTAGTTTAGGAAGGAAGCTAGTTTAGGAAGGAAGCTAGTTTAGGAAGGAAGCAAGTTTAGGAAGGAAGCTAGTTTAGGAAGGAAGCTAGTTTAGGAAGGAAGCAAGTTTAGGAAGGAAGCTAGTTTAGGAAGGAAGCAAGTTTAGGAAGGAAGCTAGTTTAGGAAGGAAGCAAGTTTAGGAAGGAAGCTAGTTTAGGAAGGAAGCTAGTTTAGGGGAACAAGTTAGTTAGGTGACTATTATTGAATGGGGACGTCGATTTGTAGACGAGACCCAGATAGTTAGGTTTAGGGAAAAATCTACCACACTGGTTTTGTGGTCCAGGGTCATATATGATGATTTGCTGCTCAAGAAAAATTCTGAATATTATCAGTGTTGAAAACAGTTGTGCTGCTGGATATTAGTTCATATACTGATAATTCTGCCAGTGAGAGACTCTGGAAAACCTGAACATGCACGAGAGGAACAGAGGAGAGGAGGATCGTGTCTCAAGCTGCTCAGCGGAAGATTTCCTCAGGCAAGGCGAGAAAAAAATGTATATATGTAATAACATGAGCTCATTGGTTAGGATTCCAGGGTAATGGAGCGAACACTCTGGGAATGTTTCTCCAGCAGTCACACACGTTTACGTTTCCATTCCTAATGCTGTACTGATATAGCCGGTAAGCCTCTGAAAGTCCTCCGTCTATATTAATGACTGAATTTAACACTCCTCTGTTGCTTTTAATGATGTGCTGAAGTGTTTTTCACTCGATACTGACATAGACAATCTCCGAAGAAGTGCTAATGGGAATATCAGGGTAGAATAAGACTGTGTCCTTCAACATTTTCCTTTCATTAAAACATCTCAGACCTTGATATAAAGATTTATTGTGAGAAACAAGAATGGAAATGATGTAACATTGTGTCGCAAAATGTATATTATGCGAGAACAGAAGTGAAGCACAATCTAAACCTTAGAAAAGGAAGAAAACGACTTTATATTGGCCACAAATCTATCAAAGACTCACAATATAGTACACTGTAAGTCAGATTAATTCATTTTATGACGTTTTCCACTATATACTATATATATATATATATATATTCAATTCAATTCACATTCATTTGTATAGCGCTTTTCAGAAAATGCATGAGTCTACATTACAATTTACAGTGATCTGTTATCAGAGGTGACTGTCTAACTCTAAGTTATGTATTTCAGAAATATAAATCACACATTTAGCTACAAATCTATTAATTTAAACAAACAATGTAATAATTTAAACGTACAATATGTAATTTTTCCGCCGCTAGGGGTCGCTAACCTCTTACAATAACAAAGGCGTAGTTTGATGACGCAACATTTGCTAAGATTATGGAGCTTGTCGTCAACGTCAAGCCGACCGATCTAATAATGTATATGGATGAGTAAATACATCTATGTTTTTATCATGACTGTGATATGAAGCAGTTCGGGATTGCTAAGAGACAGCTATCAGCTCCACACGCGACGCGAGTCCCGTGGATATAAAAGGAATATGGACATTTCATTCTACCGAACTACACGCAAAATTACTAGTCACAGGTCAGTTTATTAGACAAATTAAACTTGTGAGGTAACGCAGCGCTGTTTCACTTGGTCTAACATTACACTATCACACTAAACTGCATTTGAATGTGTTGAAATGTATGTGTTAGTTTGCCAATTTATACTTCTGCGTCGGGTGCGCGTAGAAGGTACGGCGTAGCATACGCATTGACGTGTACCATACGTCGTACCCTTCGCCGTACCCTGACGCGCACCTCCTCAAAAATGTAACTACGCGTCGCGGCGACGCGGACCGCAAGATCTGTGATTGGTCGGCTGGATAGCATCGCGTTTCCTCCTACCCATTTCCGGAATGATCTTCTGCACTCTGCACCGCCCGCCCGCCATTTTTAAATTCCGAAGATCAGTGAAGAGCCATGGAAATAGACCAAGTGACAGAGAGATTGCTTGAAGAAGTGCGGAAATACAGCCATCTGTATGACTCCTTCAGTCGCCATTGCTCGTAGAAACCTAAACTCAAAACAGCCGCGATAATGTAAACACAGTGGAACTGGAACATTAAAACCCACCCGCGCCAACTAGCGTTTCGGCGGTGTAACTGCAGAGCAACACAGACATTCGCAGAAGTATAAATGCTCACGACGGCGTCGCCTACGTGCGTAGCCTACGACGTACACTACGGCGTACACTCGACGCAGAAGTATAAATTGGCCTTAAACTGCATTTGAATGTGTTGAAATGTATGTGTTAGTTTGTCTGTATGAGACTAGCAGTAAGCTAGATCAACATTAGAATAACATACAGATCATATTCTAACATTTTATCATTGTTGAACTATATAACATTGATTAGTTTTATGTAAATGTGCTCACCTGTTTAATAAAGTACATGTAGGAGCGGTCGAAGTCTCGGACGTGGAGCTCTCGGCATCTCGAAAACACCGCGCTGATATTGATTCTCGTTTTAGTTCTCCTTTTTTATCCAAAGTCTGCTTGCCATGGTCCATAATGTTTGAACGAAACAACAACAGCGTGCAAATAGACATTACGAACTACACAGTTGTCCACGTCTGTCGCCTTGGTTACTATCAGAGGGCTCTGGTTGCTATGGCAGTGCGAGCGGAAACCAGGGAGAACGCGGATATGACGCCATTGATGGCGACAAAGCGGAAATAAAGAAACGGTCCGTGTCTTCGAATTAAATGACAAATTTCTCCTGGTTTGAAAGTTGTTGGAAACAGTCGGGATAATGTAAGTAAGTTACACAACTAAAAAAAATATATAACATAGATATAGTGATTTTTGCTATTTTTAAAGCAAAAAAATTTACATATTGTACCTTTAAGGCAGAAACAAAGAGTTTGTTAACAATATATAATACTATTAACAACACTATTCCTTTAACAAAAGCGCATCCAAACATCATATTGAGCTTAAATAGTGTTATGAATTAGTTCCACAGGACAGAATGATCTAGAGATGTACGAAGCCTTGATAAGATTAGTGTGTGTTTGTGCTGATTAGGGGGGATCTTGAGTAATTAGTGTGATGGTCATGAGTGTTTACTGCACTACATTAGACAACAGATTTAAGAGGGGGAGCCAGTGCGCCTTCCACCAAATCCATCACCACAGACTCACTTACACCTGATGATCCATCAACACACACGTCTTACAATCACGCACCGCGATACGCCTGACCTGAGAGAAACAACACACACGTCTTACAATCACACATCCACGATATGCCTGACCTGAGAGAAACAACACACACGTCTTACAATCACGCATCCGCGATATGCCTGACCTGAGAGAAACAACACACACACTTCCTGCAGATTTGACCACAAAATGGAAATTAACACGAGCTGTTGAAGCTCCGCCCCCTGTGCCGGGAGCAGCAGCTCATTTGCATTTAAAGGGACAGACACAAAAACGGTGCATTTTTGCTCACCCTCAAAAAGTGAAAATTTTAACATGCTATATAACAATATTTGTGGGGTATTTTGAGCTAAAACTTCACACACACACTCTGGGGACATCACAGACTTATTTTACATCTTGTGAAAAGGGCATTATACCACCCCTTTAACATCTAGTCAAGTAACATTTAGGCCAGAACCATACTAAAATACACAAAGATAGATGCAAAAGCACTGAGAGCATAAAGTACTTTTGAAATGTGGCTTTTGTGTTACTCTTAAGCCCCTTTCACACAGAGATTCCGGAAAATACACGGATAAAGTGACCCGGGATTTGACCCGGGTTCGTTTGATTTTGGCTCATTCACACTGCCAGTGATTTTCCGGAATCAGAGAGTGCGTTCACACACAACCCGTAAAAATGCCGTAAAGACACGTGACATCGATGTGACTTGTAATCTCAGCAGCGTCTTAAGTTTGCTTATGAGCTGCGATCTCTCTCTCGAGAAACCACGCCTGTGCATTTGTTTCTCTGATTCGATCATAAACTTGCGCATTACATACCGTTTCACAGCTGGAGAACGAGCCCGGCTTCAGCGTCATCACTACGACACGGCATTATTACGGCTTTTGTTCACACAGCGCGCGTTCCGGGACTGAACACGGCAATGTTACTAGGTCCCGACCCGGCATCGATCCCGGCTTAAATCCCGGGTCGAGTTTGCGTTCACACAGAAGGCGCTCTGGCAATTTGCCGGCAATTTGCCGGGTTCAAAGCGCTGTGTGAAAGGGGCTTTATGGTATCAAACATCAGTATTGTGTGGCATTTACTCACATCAAGCTTGATATAAATGTGTGAACAGCTTAAAAACCTGCTTAGTAAGATTCCCTGTAAACTGTTGAGCTGAATGAGTGTCGAAGATGACCGTTTATGATAATAATACACACTATAGTGGGCATTTGCGCTGTCGTGAGGATGCAACTGTATTTGCGTTGCATTACAAATTACAGGTGAATTTCAAAATGCAACCATGCATTAAATCAACATGATTCCCACAGTCCTGAAAAACCTGGAAATATCAGGCTAAGTGTGATATCCATTCCTGGAAAAGTCACGGAAGTTAATCAAATCTTAAAAAGGTCACGGAAATGCCACTGAAATCGCTTTCGTTAATATAAATTTCACTGGATATATTCAACATTTCTTTGGCTAAAAATTTGTGAGACGAGTTTGCGCCGGAGAAGCATTTGCATTCACGTACTTGCAAAGAAGATTTTTGTGCAGTAAAGTCAATATGAAATCATCACTGAGAATAATGGAAATTACCAAATAAATAAATATACAATATTTCAGATTCATTGTGTTGGGGAAACAGAAGTCTGTCAAGAAAGAGATTATAGCATAACGAAAATAGCAAAGTCTTTTTTAGGACTTATTAATATATATTTTTTTGCATAGCAACTTCATTTTTGTGACAATTAAGCACATTTTTATACAAATTTGCATTACTGTAAAAAAAAAGAAAACACTATTTTTCATTACTGAAATAAGAGAAAATTACATTTTTATTTTTATTTATTTTTATTATTTAAGATACAATTATAGACAATTTCCTCCAAATTCTCATTACCATAATAAAAAAAAATATATAATTATTTTTTACTGTAGTATGAAAGAATATTGTATTATATTATCCATCATATTATGTTTTAGAACTTTTTTTTATTTATTATTCATTACTGAATTTCATTACAAATTTATTTACTCATGTAATAATAATCACTATTGAGCTCAATGGATATTACAAAAAACAAACAAACAAACAACAAAGCCCTTTCAGATTTATTGTGGTCATTATCAGATTCTGGCCTTAAACATGTTTCAGATCTTATTGTGAATGATTTATGTCATCTAAATCTAATATATATATTCATTTTATCATACCTCTTCAACAGCATTTCTTTTCTGCTGATATAGTCAAGGTCGTGCGGGCAGAGAAAATAATATTAACCAATAATATCACAACCTACTTTTCAAAATCAAATCAAATTCCGATGGATCAAATCCAGTCCTGCTTTATTCCCCACTGAATATTCAGTGTGTTTTAATGGATGCAGGAATGCGGTCAGGTCCTCGACTGCTTCCTCAAAGACTACAGTGAGTAATGAGCACAGATGTGAGGAGTTTCTGTGCACACACACACACACACACACACACACACACACACACACACACACACACACACACACACACACAATCTCCTCGTACACTCCATTTCATAAAGGGATATGAATCAGATGATGATGAGAAGGCATTAGCTGATAAGACCGAGTGAATCTCCTGAAGCCTGTCAAAAACATCACTGGGTCATATTTCACCTCAAGACAAACAGAGATATTATATATAGCATCATATATAGTATAGTCTATTTTTTGGACCATTCAAATTTTTTAACCATGACAATCAAGCACATTTTTATTCCAATTGCATTACTGTAATACGAAGAAATATCTTTCTCTTTACAGAAAATGACATTATTTATTTATTTATTTATTTATTTATATCTATTTTTATAATTTAACATTACAATTCTGCACAATTTCACGCAAATTCTCATTACAGTAGTTAAAATATATAATTATTTTTACTGTAATGTGGGGGAAAATATTTTTAGTTTATAATTATATTTTACTATATTTTTCTTCATATTATTATTCTTTTTTATTTATTTTTTTATAATTATAATTGAATTTTATTACAAATTGTGTTACAAATTAATATAATAAGAATCATCAATGAGAATAATGGAAATGTAACAAATAAATAAAAAAAACAAATCAAATGTTTTAATACTATAGTAAAATTATATTTTACTATATTATTCTTCATATTATTATTATTTATAATTTGTTTTATTAATTATTATTGAATTTTATTACAAATTGTGTTACAAATTAATATAATAGGAATCATAAATGAGAATAATTGAAATTACAAAAACAACAACAACTGTAAATAAAAAAAATGTAAAAAATAAATTAACAGTCAATGCCAATAAACAATAAACAAAATTGTACTATATTAATACTATAGCAAAGTTATATTTTACTTTATTATTATTCATATTCTACATTATTATCAATATTTTGTTTTTATTAATTATTATTGAATTTTACTAAAAATGTTGTTACAAATTACTATAAAAATCATGAATGAGAATAATGAAAATTACAAAAAACAACAACTGTAAAAAAATAAAAAAATAAAAATGAACCGTCACAATTCGAAAAAAATTAAACAAACAAATAAATGTTACTTTTATATGCAACATATAATTTATATTTAATTGAACTATGATTTCAGAAGTATGACCCAGTGATGTTTTCTCGAGGCAGGACAGTAGTTTGGGAGTGTTTTCTCGACGCTGCATCAGAGAGAGAGTACAGATGTGGAGCTGAAGGAGACAGAAGCGAGACGTGAGCGTCCACAAACCTGACAGAGACTGGTGAGTCTGAACCGCAGCTCTGACTAAAACATTCGTCACGTCCCGGGACCTGATAAAACCATCCTGCACACTTTATTTCTGTTCGGGGTGAAGATACGGCCACACACACACACACACACACACACACACACACACACGCGTACCTCTCTGTCCTTGAGCTTCATGGCCAGGACGAGCTGGTGTCTGTGGTTGCTCAAGGCCTCACGGTAATTCCCCTTGGAGAAGAAGGCCGACCCCAGGTTTCCGTGAGCGCGACATTCGCCCGTCTGGTCACCTGAGAGAAACCAGAGCTGGGTTACAACAAGCTTTCACACACACACACACACCAACACCACAACAGAGCATCTGAGGAAGAGGTGTTCACAGGCTTTACACACACCAAAGCATCCGAGGAAAAGGTGTTCAGGCTTCAGGAATGACAGGAAAACAGCAACTGGTCAAGTTCTCTCCATCAAAAACCTCTTAAAAACACGTTTCGGTCACACTTTACAATATGGTTCATTAGTTAACATTAGATAAATACCTTAGTTAACATGAACTAAGAATGAACAATACTACTACAGCATTTATTAATCTTGTTAATGTTAAATTCAACATTTACTAATACATTATTAAAATCAAAGTTTGTATTTGTTAATATTAGTTACTGCACTAATAGCATGAACACACAATGAACAGCTGGATTTTTATTAACTAACATTAATAAAAATGTATATTACTGTAACAAATGTATTGCTCATTGTTAGTTGTCGACACGTTTTTTTCTCTGAATATTACTCTTCAGCTCTCAGTCTGTAAAAGCTTCCTTATTATGGATATGTTATTTGTTTGAATCCCTCTTTGTTTTGTATCTATTATCTAACTTTGTAAGTGACTTCTGTATATTACTCTCTGCCGTTGGTGTGTGTGTGTGTGTGTGTGTGTGTGTGTGTGTGTGTGTGTGTGTGTGTGTGTGTGTGTGTGTGTGTGTGTGTGTATTGTGTTTTGATGTTGATGTTTGTTTGTTCCTTAACCTATCTGTGTAAAGAGACCTTGGGTGTTGGAAAGCCACTATATAAATACAAATTATTATGATTATTAAAGTTTTGCTTCAATAGCTGATTGTTTTTGTTACTTACAACTTTGAAAAATCTTTTTTTTCTTCTTTTTTTTTTTTTTTTTTACAGTACTAGCTGGTTTTTGCAACTCAGTATCTGGTTTATTTTTGGTCTGCTAGTTTATGTTGACTACCAGACCAGAAACAAACCAGATACTGAGTTGCAGAAACCAGCTAGTACTGAAAAAAAAATAAAAAAAAATAGATTTTTCAAAGTTGTAAATAAAACAAGGATTAATGGAGTTCGTTTAACCATAGAATACTATTTCAGTCTTTCTAAATTTCACATTTAATTCAATGTTACTTCAATGTTACTTTTTGTGAAATTTACTAGCAATTTCTGAGTAAAAAAAAAAAAAAAAAAAACTGTTTCAAAGTAAATCCTACACAATTTTTGGGTTTCAAAGACTTTGGCCTTTCACAGTTTGACGGTGTGTTTTTGGCTTATAAGCGGCTCAAAATAGCTTGACAAGCCAGACCCACATCAAGATGTTAGGTCTGGCAACTCACCATAGACACGGCTCAATCCGAGGGCCGGGATAAACGGCTGTCTTTCAAATTCCCTCTGCACGCAATAGGACAGCGCTTCAACCAACCAGAGCGTTTTCCCAACAGCGGCGCTAACGTTAGTCGATAGATTCAACTTTTGAATCTGGCCGGCAAAACTACGAACACATCTTCCTTTTTTAAGAATATCTTAAGTGCCGTTCTTTGCTCTTTTCTCAAAGAAAAACTTAACTCCAAGTCCTCCAGAGTCGCGGCCAAAGCCGATTCGAAAGACTGTTTTCCAGCAGCAGCTCTTCTTTGTTTTCAAGTAGCAGGGAACCGTCGTCATTATGTTAAGCCCGCCCCGCCTACTCTATACACGACGTGATTGGCCTGACCTAATTTAGGTTTTTCCAGCACGAAAGTCAATGAAGAGTTGCTAGACCACCCTGGCTGCAAAATACATTTTGCTGCCGCTAGGGTGCGTCTAGATTTCTAGGCTAGGCTCAAAAACCTCTCAGAATCAAATGTTATTTTGCAAGAGAAGTTGATCTTGCATTGCGTATCAATTTCGTGTCCTGATGAAATGCTTCTGGAGAAATAAAAATAGACGCAGAGAGGTTAATTGCTCAGAACAGCTCAGCTTGTTTGGTCTTGGCAGAAGTTTGAGCTCCAATTAAGACAATTTATTGCAGACTTTGGTCTCTCTGAAAACTCCTGAGATTTCTGGGGTCATTTTCTCACAAAATTCGACCCTTTCTGGCTAAACTGGACAAAGCTGGACTGTTTTTTAGTGTTTTCTGACCAAATTAGACAGATATTTGTTGGTAAAACAGACCAAATCTGACCGTTCCTGACTGGTGAATGCTCAGGATTACATCATGGCGGCCGAGCACCTGCAACATCTGCAGATGTTCCTATCAGACTTTCATTCTGAGTGCGAACGCAATCAGCCGCTCCGACGAGAGGAGACGAGAGAGAGAGCGAGAGCGAGAGCGAGAGCGCGAGCCGAGACGTCAGCTGTGTACTAATGTGTTAAAAGTGCGAGCTGAACCTCCAACACAAACATCCACAGTTCAGGAGCGTCATGATAGTGAGACAGCGAGGAGACAGGGTGAGAAACGCTCCACTCTGAAAGGCTTTCATGCCTTAAAAACCTCCGGCATTCAGGAGCTGTGAGGAGAATATCTAAGATCTCATTGTTAGGTGTAAACTTCACCATATTTACACTGTTCCTGTGCTAACAACACAAAAACTAGTCGCATTTTGGGGAAAAAAGGCACAGAGACTTTTAATTAAAAAGTCCCATGAAGCCTAATTACTGAGAGACCTTATCAGCGTGAGCTCGGTCAGGTCAAGATAATTAACCTTGTGAGAACGTACCAAAGCTTTTCGTGTACAAGGTCACGTCCATCACCGGATGTTCTCGCAGTGCAGATCACAGAAATACACTGATTTCTCAAGAACAGGACGTGATCTCATGAATATGCGAAATAAGCCCAATTAAAGACACAGTTCACCCCAAAATCATCATTTACTCATCGTCATGTTGGTCCAACCTACAGTATACAGGGGTGTAGCCGTCATTTCAGAAGTGAGGGGGACAGAATGTCAAGCGTTATACCAGTTTTTTTTTTTTTTTGCAGACCTTTGTTGACAGGTTTTTGCTTAATTGGCTTAATATGCTATTTATTTATGTTGAAAGAAAGAAAGAAAGAAAGAAAGAAAGAAAGAAAGAAAGAAAGAAAGAAAGAAAGAAAGAAAGAAAGAAAGAAAGAAAGAAAGGATTAATGGAGTATGTTTAACCATATAATACTATTTCAGTCTTTCTAAATTTCACATTTAATTCAATGTTACTTCAATGTTACTTTTTGTGAAATTTACTAGCAATTTCTGAGTAAAAAAAAAAAAAAAAAAAAAAACAGGTTCAAAGTAAATCCTACACAATTTTTGTGTTTCAAGAGACTTTGGGTTTGCACAATTTGACGGTGTGTTTTTGGCTTATAAGCGGCTCAAAAACCTCTCAGAAGCAAATGTTATTTTGCAAGAGAAGTTGATCTTGCATCGTGTATCAATTTCAAAAAGAAAGAAAGAAAGAAAGAAAGAAAGAAAGAAAGAAAGAAAGAAAGAAAGAAAGAAAGAAAGAAAGAAAGAAAGAAAGAAAGAAAGAAAGAAAGAAAGAAAGAAAGTATAAAGCAGTACTTTATACTGCACATATTGTATATTGTACTATATTGTTTACATATTTCAAATTGTTTTTTTGTGTAGGCTACGTCAAACTTCAAGCTTTTAAAACTACTTCAAACTTTCTGGTCAGGCTTTTCCAAGACAACTTAAAGTTTGTCTACAAACCTTTTCATCTAATTGTAAAGTGTTCCCGAATTATATATGGTAAACATCATGAACACGTGTTACAACGCTGCCTGATTCAAGCAGATATAGTGGCTGTTAATGCATGAAAATCCAAATTCAGCATTAACAATCACCATCTTTATTCTAATTTGAAGGGCTTTGATAACATATCTCTGAAAATAAAAGACATTATGAATAAAAAAGACTGAAAATAAGCGCATGTTTGTGCGGGTGGTGAATATTTTCAATTTCCAACAAAACTTGTTAATTATTAAACTCGAGAAATAGGAGTTATTTATCATTGTGCAACACAATTCGGACACCACATGACAACTTACAGTGCTTGACTTTTTCGTGAAAAAGGAGGGAAGAGTTTTTTGCCGTTCTGAACTCATTGCGACCTCTATGTAAATGAAGGATACAGCGCGGGCGCGAGCATGGGCGTGTCGTGACGCACGAGTGACTGGTTACCATGGAAACGTGAAAGTCACGTATAGAGACAGAGCGCAACGTGTCATAATCTGAAGACCACGCCCACCGGGGGGGAAACAATCCAACCGTCTCCATTGTGAGAGGCTGCCCTCCTTGTCATTTATGACTTATAACAAAAGACAGAAAAACGCCTAAAAGCTGCTGTGTGACAAGGTGTACAGCAAACAAGCTAAATAACCCAGAAATAAGTTTTTATAAGCTTCCGAACCGTAAAAGGAGACAAAAGGAGACAAAAGTGGATACAGGCAATAAGACGGGAAGCATCAGCAGGAAGAATGGGTAAATTGTGGGATCCTGACACTCAGTATGTCTACGTGTGCAGTAAACATTTTGTCACTGGTAAGTATATCCAAATATCCAAATGTCAATTTCTAGAGAACTAGTTGCGCTCTGTCTCAATTGATCCACTTTTATGTCCTGAAACAATCGTTTTTTGGGGTCGACAGCTTATACAAATGTATTTCTGGGTTATTTAGCTTGTTTGCTGTACACCTTGTCACACAGCAGCTTTTCGACATTGTTTTGTTTTTTGTTATAAGTCAGAAATGAGAAGGAGGCAGCCTCTCGCAATGCAAAGTCAATGGAGACTGTTGGATTGTGTTTATTCCTGTGATCAAAGCATTATTACTCCAGTCTTCAGGTGTCACATGACCCTTCAGAAATCATTCTAATATGATGATTTGCTGCTCAAGAAACATTTCTGATTATTAATGTTGAAAAAAGTTTTTTTTTGAGGAAACTGTGACCATTTTTTCAGGATTCTTTAATAGAAAGTTCAAAAGAACAGCATTTGAAATAAATAATTAAATAAATAAATATCTTTACTGTCACTTTTGATCAATTTTAATGTGTCCTCGTTTGATAAAAATGTTGATTTCTCTTAACAACAAAACAATCGTACTGACCCTACACTTTTGAACGGTAAAGTGTATATTGATATAATATAAATATTAGATTATTAAACTTTAATAAACAAATCCTTTAAATTTAAGAGTATTCATGAAAAATATATGTATAAAACAAACAAAATCATTTCAGAAAACTGAAACGTACCAACATGTGGGAGATGCACAAATAAAAATTTGTCTGGCTCATAAACAAGCTGAAATATAAGTTGAAGTTGAAGGTTTACTCCAGGTACACACCTAAAGTTTTGGCCACCTCCAGGTCCTGCTGCATGTATGCGGTGCTCTTCTCCGTGTTTCCCAGGGACCAGTAAGCGCTGCTGAGGGCCGAGAACACGGAGCCGCGCAGCTTGAGGCTGCAGGTCCCGATCTTCAGCGCCGCCTCCAGAACCACCACTGAGGCCCCGTGATGAGAGCCGGTCAGGAGCTCTTGACCAATCACGGACACCACCACAAACGGGCTCTTGTCCAGCTTCATCTTCTGCAGCTGCTGGTACGTGGGCTCCAGGGACTCTGCCGAGAGCAGAGCGACAGATTAGACATCAAATGTACAAACATGAGACATTTGAAAACAAGAAAGGGAACTAAATCTAATCAAATTAGGTGGAAATTTGACAGTTTCTGAACATATCCGAAACAACTAGGCTGTTTTCTGACTAAATCAGACAAAATAAGATCGTTTTTGTTGACAAATCAGACAAAATTAGTCAGTTTCTGACCAAATCGGACAAAACTGGACAGGTTTTTTTTTTTTTTTTTTTTTTTTTTAGCTGACAGAATTAGACAGTTTTTGTTGGTAAATTAGACAAAATTAGACCATATCCGAAACAACTAGGTGGATTTTTGACTAAATCATACAAAATTTGAAAGTTTTTGTTGGCAAATCAGACAAAATCAGACAAAACTGGACTGTGTTTTATTTATTTTTTACTAAAGCTGACATAATTAGACAGTTTTTGTTGGTAAATGGGACAATTTGAAACAACTATGTTGTTTTTTGACTAAATCAGACAAAATTAGACCAAATTTGACAGCTAAGCAATTTACTTTTTTTGCTAAATCTGACTAAATTAGACAGTTTTTGTTGACAAATCAGACAAAATTAGTCAGTTTATGACCAATTTGGACAAAAATCGGCTGTTTTTATGCTAAATCTAACAACATCAGACAGTTTGTTTGGTAAATCAGACAAATATTAAACCCAAACATCTGATATAACTAGGCTGTTTTTTAGTTTGTTTTATTTAGCTAAATCTAACCAAATTAGACAGTTTAAGGCTAAATATGACTAAATCCGGGCTACAAAACAACCTAATTGCGACAGATTTAGTGATTGAAAACAGTCTAATTTTAGTAATCAGAAAGTTAGACAAAATTAGGCCATTCTGATGGTAAATCTGACAGAATTGGGGCCATTTTCTCACTAATATGATTTTTTTTTTAGCTGTTTTTGTTGCTAAATCTGATCAAGCTAGCATGCACATTTTTGAAGCAGCACTTCATTATGTGGCAAGAGCTTATTTTGTTCTCATTTGTTTACTAAATTTGTATTGAATGTGTATAATATATTTGTATTCAGTTGATTTATACATCATAACAACATCAAACAACAAAACGTAATTCAGCATGTTAAAAACAAGCTCTTTTACCGTACAAACGTATTACAAATGACTGTACAGCAAACAGAGTGCTGTGTGAAACAGCTTTTGTTTGCACACGCTGAGGTGATTATTCATATGTGTCGTCTCCGCACACTCAACACACTTCTTGTAGAAGTTACCCCGTAATGTGTTCACCTTAGAAATGCTTATCCGTAAAATAACCCCACGTGTTACTATGCGGAAAGATTTAGCGATCAGGTTAGGAACACACCATATGTGTAGAGGTGACCGCTGGAGGAGGAAGGAGACACAGTTAAAGAGTGAAACGCACACACTGTCATAAATCAGCACGGGCCACAGTCGAGTGTCACCCGCTGCCCCGCGGGACCTCCAAAGATCCATTTTTATCTGCCCTTCCCTCGTTTCTCTGCACTGTATCTGTGAAGTATATTTCTTACTGTCCTTCTGGGTGTGTTTGAAAGCCAATTCAGCATGTTTCATCTCAGGTGCACGTGTGTGTACTGTCATCTCAGATCCTGACCAATCAGCATCCAGGATCACAACTAGCACCTTTTTACCTCACGGTTTTACAGTGATGTATTCTTGATTCTGAAATTGGCCACAATGAATCTATCTGTAATCCATCCATCTTGATCCAAAATAAAGTAAAAATAGTGAAATATTATTACAATTGAAAATAGTTATGAATATATAGTAAAATGTAATTTATTCCTGTGATCAAAGCTGAATTTTCAGCATCATTACTCCAGTCTTCAGTGTCACATGATCCTTCAGAAATCACTCTTATATGATGATTTGATGCTCAAGAAACATTTATGATTATTATCAATGTTGAAATCATTTGTCCTGCTTCATATTTCTGTGGAAACTGTGATACATTTTTGTTCAGGATTCTTTGATAAATAGAAAGTTCTAAAGAATAGCATTTACTTTGTGGTGGATTTTTAATAGATCAAATATTAAACTGTACATCAAACTAACCATGTCTCTAACATCCAACGTTATTACCTTTTCAGGCCTAACATTATAACACTGAGAAACACAATGTACTAAAATGTTCTGTCCTGTGTTTTTTGAATGTTGTATGTTGTGTTGCCATACCCCTTTGACTTTGGTTGTGTGAGTGTAAAAATAACATATTTGGGAATTGAAACCAGACAGATGACTAAATTTGAACCTTTGAACCAATCATTAAAACAAAGTTTGCTTTACCTGGAAACAGAAGGGTTTTTCTATGAAAACCAATCAAATTGTGGGGAAATTATGTAATGCAGCATGACATTTTTGCCATACCTCCTTATTTTATAAAAACTGTTGTATTCGTGTTAGCTGGTGGGATTCTCAATGGAATTTGTCTGAGATCCTCCGGCCTTGCTTCTTCTTGGGAGAGATTCTCTGAGAACTGCTCGAGAGTTCCTCCGGCCGTGATTAAAGCATTTAGAGGACATTAGCTAAGGTCTGTTTGTCGATTATTCCTGCGCAGGAAGAAAGCTAGTTAGGGAAGCAAGTTAGTTAGGTAGACTATTTATTAAGCGTCAATTGGAGACGTTAGGGAATGTTGATTGGAGACAACCCAGATAGTTAGGTTTAGGGAAAAATCTACGACAACTTGAAAGCTTGTGCAATGGTACAAATGTCTTTCCTCTCACTTTTGATCAATTTAATGCATGCATACTGAATAAAAAGCATTAATTTCATAACTGACCACCAAACGGTAGCATATGGGTATCATTAGATTATGATTAGCTGTATTATATTTCACACGATAGACCCGATCTAGTCTAAATCAGCATGAGTGAATCTCCGCACAGTAAGAAGACACAGGTTTAATTCCCTCGTGTCGTGTCGCCGACGGGCATGGACGTCCTCTGCCAGCGGCTGCAAACAGTCGGTGGGTTTGTTGTACGCATTCACATCGCGTAATTGCGTTCAGCCTGACACTTTTACAAGTTGCATGAATCTGAATGGGGAGAAACTCTCTGGCTTGGGGACGGAAGTGAGAGTGTGTGTGAATCTAGTTAACAGCAGACATGGGCATGATAAACAAGAGCGCAGAAGTGCTTATTAATGATGAGCCTCTGGGTGCCTATCTTTCCTTCCGTCTCCATGCTTTTCTCTTTCTCTCTGTCGAGAGGCTTTGCCATGTGAAACAGAAGCTTTGACATGTCTGTCTGGCGTCTCGTGGGAAGCAGCTAAATAAAGAAATAATAACAGAGACTGACAACAACACCCACTTGCATTTCATTGTGTTTACTTTCTTTTAGTCTATTTACATTACCATTCCTCAACTAAGCCGTGTGGATTTCCATATCTGTAATGCGCTGTGCATCCGGAGGAGTTCTAGTATTCCCTGTAGCTCAGGAATAGAGGTTTCAGGTA
>NC_138723.1:29499815-29577315 GCF_965113295.1 Leuciscus leuciscus | reverse complement strand
GGCTTTGAATGGCACCTCTGATGGTGTGAAGCCGAGAAGAGAACAATTAAATTAAAGTTAGGTAATCCCACATGCAAATCCTCACACAAGGGCGCTACAAAAGCGATAAAAGGATGAGAGGAAGCGAGCGAGCGGGAGAAAGCGAGTCTCTTGTTATCAGCGAGCCCAGGGGCCGCGAGCGATCACCTCTCTGCCCGGAGCCGATTTGGAGAGACTGTTCAACATAATCTACTCTCTCCGTGGCTCAGCGTGCAGCGTCTGGCACTGGGGGACAACAGGGGGAAATAAGGGACATAATTAGCAGATAAAACGGCCCGTTTGGACGTCCTCCCGGAGCAACGGCTGTTTGCATGACCCTGTTTATTACAAGACTACCATTAGCATCCCGAAAGCGTTTCTCAAACACCTACAGCTAGCGGCCGGTCAGAGGATATGCAGACACACAGGTGCACATAAACACACACACAGACAGAGTGAAACTTTCTCAGGTTATGTGGCATCATTCACTGTAAGCGCTGGATTTCTGCTTCTGTTCTATAAAAATGTATAAAAAAATGAAGTCATTATATATATATATATATATAATGACTTCATTTTTTCATTCAGTGGCAGTGCATTAAAATACGAAACCTATACCTATTCGTGTGAGGACCTCTCATACACTGAAGCTCATTATAGATACTAAACCCTAATGCCATCAGTCTTATTATAATCAATGGATGAATCTACACAGGGCTTGACATTAACATCCACCAGACCGCCAAACACGGGTGTATTTCAGCAGTGGCGTGTAACGCAGTCACTCCTACTAGACACTTTGGCGGGTTAAAATGTATAATATATAGTTTTAAATTGTGTAATAAACTAAGTGCAATGTAGTGTTGTCAAAAATATAGATTTTTCGATACACATCCACACTGAAATATCTGAAACGCTTACAACACTTATTTTCTACAGAATAGACGCACGATACCAGCAGCTCTCTCTCTCTCTCTCTCTCTCATCTCTCCGTCAGCGAGTGACACACAAACCCGCCTCTCCTCACTCACTCGTTTCATTAGCTCCGGAAGTCCGGATGAATATTGTTGGTGTTACAGGGCTTGAATTTCAGCGTGGGATTGAACGTGTTGTGCATTATTTTACTCATTCCCGCAGATGTTGTCCTCACACCCAAAGTATGTTCACATAAAGCCGTCTCTCAGTGCTAAATTGACTTCTTTTTCACGGCTTATTGCGCTTAAACAGTCAAATACACACAAAATAATGTCAAAACGCCGATCTTAGCGAGTATTCAGTTTTAAACGAACGTAAACAGTTGAGAAAGAAAACGCATGAGTAATGCCTGGTTCAGATTACACGATTTTAGCCCGATTTTGGCACGATCCGTTTGACGTAGGGTGTGTGTGCGAGTGAGTGAGTGAGCGAGAGTGAGTGTGTGTGAGCGAGAGTGTGTGTGTGTGTGTGTGTGTGTGTGTGTGTGTGTGTGTGAGTGAGTGAGTGAGCAAGCGAGAGTGAGTGTGTGTGTGTGTGTGCGAGTGAGTGAGCGAGAGTGAGTGTATGTGAGCGAGAGTGAGTGTGTGTGTGTGCGAGTGAGTGAGCGAGAGTGAGTGAGTGTGTGTGTGCACGAGTGAGTGAGTGAGTGAGTGAGCGAGCGAGAGTGAGTGTGTGTGTGTGTGCGAGTGAGTGAGTGAGCGAGAGTGAGTGTGTGTGAGCAAGAGTGTGTGTGTGTGTGTGTGTGTGTGTGTGAGTGTGTGTGTGTGCGTGAGTGAGCGAGAGTGAGTGTGTGTGTGCATGAGTGAGCGAGAGTGAGTGTGTGTGTGTGCATGAGTGAGCGAGAGTGAGTGTGTGTGTGTGCGTGAGTGAGCGAGAGTGAGTGTGTGTGTGTGTGAGTGAGTGAGTGAGTGAGTGAGTGAGTGAGTGAGAGTGAGCGAGAGTGCGTATGTGTGTGAGTGTGTGTGTGTGTGTGTGTGTGTGTGTGTGTGCAAGTGAATGTGTGCGTGTGAGAATTGTGAGAAAATTGTGGCCAGTGAAAATGCTTAGTGACTGATAACTTTGGGAAACCAATATCCACAGTGGCTGCTGAGCAAAAGAGTTAATGTCAAGCCCTGAATCTCCAGCAGAAGAGCCCAAAACAGCATGCTTAATCTTCAGTTTATCCAACAGGATTACACGCACGAGCATCACTTCTACTCATCTTTTGGCATTTTTAGATTTCAAATAAGATATAATGTGGCCCAATCATGACTCTTTTTTTCTCACAAGTTATTAGGGTTTAGGAATTTGAGGCAAAAAACAGTACAAACACACGCTGTACCTCTCAGCGGGGACTTCATGGCGGCCTCCACCATTCCCACCAGCAGCTGCAGGCTCTTGGGGTCCTGGGCCAGTCCCGAGGCGAAGGCGGCCAGGGCGTCCGCATGGCGGCCCAGGTACTGAAGGGCAACACCCTGTCGGAAGTATGCCTGCAGAAAGAAAGCACGTTAGAATTAATATCCACTTCAATCAATCTTGAACAAGCGTTTCTGAAAATAATAAACACATTCTGGAACATATATTTATGATGGAGTTGCTCATCACCAGTGCTGACAACTTCCTCCAAAGCTGCTTAACGTGGACAAACCTTCTGAATCTGAAGCGTTTTCAACAAAAACAAAGCTGATGGTCGGCCATCGGCCAATGATGGGTGTTCGGTGAGCGTCTGTCGGGATAGTTTTTGTGTTGAATTTGCATATCTATGTATATCATTTTCATATTTCACATCATATTTCCAGAACAAAGCCGACAAACGCAGTCAGCACTTGGAGCCGCTAGTTCTTTTACATCGCCTCGGTGTGTCACGGCCTTTAGTGTGAAACCCAATCACTCAAATGTTTCCTCAAATCATGCATCTTGAAGGAGAGGCTACACTTTACAGTAAGTTAACTAACATTACATCATTGAGAAGTGTTACCAAAGGGATGCACGATATATCGGCCACCATATCGGTATCGACCGATAAATGTTCATTCGTAATGTTATCGTTATCGGCCCAATAGAAAAAAATGCCCGATATATTAAAGCCGATACATAATGGATTATTTCCTTCAGCTGAGACTGTTCAGATGCGCACTGTTCAACATGATGGTTCTGAATTGCTTGAAATATGATTCAAATCAATTCAAAAAAGAAAAGTTCAGTGCAACGTGCATATCGGCTACATAAAATTAATTCAATTCAATTCAATATATCAAAACTATAATGAGAACATTATTATATTTGTGTGTTTTGTACATGGCTTTTAATGGTGAGGCTTTAGTTTTTTTTAATCAGGCTCTCAAAAATTATATAAAAACTGGATTTAGATTTATCGGCCAATATATATTGGTTATAAGCTTTCAAATATAAAGTATTATCGGTATCAATTTTCATATTTCATAAAAACATTTTCACCTGCTAGACTTCAAAACAGTTGAAAAAAATACCAAAGACTTGTACTAACTTGCGCCATATCTCTTCACTGTAAGGATGAACAGCTAAACAAACGCATTTAGGTAGTTTCCGAGCTGGTCTACGCTGGAGGTGCTGGTGTGGACATCACACTGTATCTCAGACATGCATGCATTCATGTTTTCAAAGAGACTGCTGTTATTTTGATCGTGCGACGCACAGCAGACCTCGACTGTATTAAATATCACAGCGGTTCACTTGGCGGAACACATAATGTCCTCTCTATATTCACTGTGAGGGAGATGGCCTGATAAACACCATCATTTTCACCGGCGTTTGACTACAGGTTTCTCCGGTCCGAGCGGCTCAAGAACCTCCGCTGACACACGGCTCATTCACCATTATCATCTCACACAGCCGCTTATTAGATCGGCCCGAGCGTACGGCCCACTTCCAGCCGAGCTGATAACGGTTGGGAGGGGGACCGGAGGAATATTAAGACATGACATTGAATTTATGAAGGCCCATATAATTAATTTCACTTTGCACAGGGAGGCCTTTGATTACAGACTACCTCTTTTTTTTTCTTCTGGACATCTTCATTGAAACGAATGGGGATGCATATTGAATTCAACACATTAACCTTTGGTCTAACCGTGTTATTATAGGACGTCGCAGGCCACCATGCTCGGCTCGATATTAATTGCCTCTTTGTATACGGCTCACTGCGCTGTGATTGGACGCGCTCGGCTCTGTACGTATGAGCGTTGAGAGCGCTTTTAGGTTTCCGACATCAATATCTGCCCGGAGGCAAACGGATTCAGGGGTTTGTTTCAGATGGCTGGATTAAATCCTATTTCGGTAATGCAATTTTAAAAGCAAATGTGTTTTTCTTTTTCTAGCAAGAGCGAAACAAATACGTGATTATTCAACAAAAGCAAACAGTGCACTTGCACTCCGTCAGTTTTAAATTAGAATTAACCCATTTAATCCCACTGGTCACAATTGTGACCACAATTTTTCTTTGCATATTTTAGTGTGAAATTAAAAAGTAACTCATATTATGAAGTACATATTCATATATAATGAAAATGTAAGATGTCTATAAGAGTTTATGGCAGGTCTAACATGATTAGTTTGTTTGGTTATGTGACCACACACATTTATTTCTTGGTACTGTCGTCTTAACGAAAGGATGACATAAAAGCTCAGAAAGGACAGGTAAGAATACTAAGTTCCTTTTTGAATAGCTTATACATTTTTTGCACATATCATCATGAAAGGGTTACCTATACATACACATTGAAATTAAATTAATACATGCTTTATTCTGTTGTGAAACTGCAGATAAATGAAGACGGTTACAATAGTGACCGGTGGTAGAACACAGGGAGTCTATGTTCCCCATATGTAATTCTGTGTTATTTTTATGAACTCTCTTTCAGACTGACTTTAAGTCAAGTTTTGGATTTACTTAATAATAATAATAATAATTAATAATTTGTTACATTTATAAAGCGCTTGGGTACTTAAAGCGCTTCACATATGGAAGGGGGAATCTCCTCAACCACCACCAATGTGCAGCATCCACTTGGATGATGCGACGGCAGCCATATTGGACCAGAACGCCCACCACACACCAGCTTACTGGTGGAGAGGAGACAGTGATGAAGCCAGTCAGTATATGGGGATGATTAGAAGGCCATGATGGACAGAGGCCAAGGGGCAAATTTGGCCAAGATGCCGTGGTTAAACCCCTACTGTTTTTCGAAGGACATTCTGGGATTTTTAATGACCCCAGAGTGACTCTCTGAGCACCGTTATTCTCACCCGAAGGACGGTCCTCTTTGCCAGTAGTGTCCCCGATCACTACACTGGGGTGTTAGGACCGACACAGACCACAGGGTGAGCGCCCCCTGCTGGCCTCACTAACACCTCTTCCAGCACCAACTCCTGGTTTTCTCAGGAGGCCTCCCATCCAGGTACTAACCAGCCTCAGCCCTGCTTAGCTTCAGTGGGAGACCACTCTTGGGCTACAGGGTGATATGGCTGCTGGAGCTGGATATGCTCTGTCTTCCAGAGACTGGGTTAGGTCATGGGCCCAGTGTAGTGATGGGTTTGGCTGAACAAGCTGGTGTTCCAGGTGGATGCAACTTCAAGCATGACATGCCTGGACTCTACACAGTGCTGTGGTCAACAGTTGGCTGTTCCACAGAGATGTCATGAATTGTGACTATGATCTCCTTGGATTTCAGCAAGTAGTTGCCCAAAGTCTCCTGAAAATATTTGGTACTGCACCAAAAGGACAAGGGAGGCCATCCTCAATGTCAGCTGCTGTGACTGATATACCCAGGTTTGATGGTGTTGCCCACTGGCTGATAAACACAGGTAGGCAGGACACAGTTGTGATTAAAAAAAAAAAACTGTTGATTGATCATTTTTGTGATGCTTTCCTGTTATTCATGAATTGTTACATGTTCCTTGGCATTGTTACATGTTTCCTACCATAGGCTAATTTTTTATCATTTGTTTATTTTAATTTGTTTATTTTAATTAATTTATTTAATTTCTGTACGTTTTTTTCTTTTCATTTTGTAATTTTAAGTATTTTGCATCATTTATAATGATTGCATTCTAAGCAATTTCCTATAATTTATTATTTCATCATAATTTAATTTAAATATTTGTGCCATGTTGCTGCATAGGATTGCTATTTTGTCATTTTTTAAACTGGGCCAGACAATGTTTAACTATTTGTTAATCGAATAAATCACTTCAACAATTTAATTCTGTCTTCAAACTAATTTCTGGAGATTTTTTATTTATTATATACCCCATAGACTTAGACTCCCTGTGTTCTACCACCGGTCACAATTGTGACCAGAGATAAAACTCTTATTTTCATGGACTTTTCAAATATTTTTTTACATTATTGACATTGATTGTTTAATATACTTGCAAATACCACACAAACTCATAAATTTCATCTCTGGGAAAAATTTGGGATTAAATGGGTTAAGTTGATTAAATGACAGGCCGGGGGTTTGCGTTACGTCTCGCAGCCGAATCAGAAAGCTCTAATTGGTCGCTGAATTCCCAGCACAGATGCCGTCGGCGTCGCTCTCGTTCCCACTAACACAACCACCAGTTTCTCCACCTCTCATTTCACTTTATTAACTTTGTGTATTTAATTTCCAATTACATGCAAATACACTCAGAGCTGCCACAATCTGGTCTGAGCAAAGCAGGCGTTTAGAAAACTAAACACTGGAACGGAAAGATTTTAATGAAGTTCAGTTGCATTTACGGATTCTTAAACATCAGAATTCTTGTGCTAATCTGCATAAAGTTGTGAGTTTAAAGTCTGAATTAAATGTTAACACTAAACATACTTCTTTTAGCACTGTCCTTTCTGGTTGCACAAGACAACAAACACACAGCATGACCAGCATAGTGTGATTCACAAACAAATGACTCTTATGAACCATGAATCAGCTTCAAACTCATGAGTTATCAGTTAAACGACTCACTTAATCACTGAATCAGTCAGAATGGCTATTAAATTACCAAAACAATATTGTTTTTGTTTAGTATATAATTAGGTCTAACTTATTTTCTTCCTCAAAACCACAAAACAACTGCTAATTGAATCATTAATGGTGATTCTCAATTTTTGATAATGTTAAAATACTTTGTTTTCTAGTCTCATCAAGCCTGACACAGCAACACTGACTAAACCAATGATGTGAGTTTGGGGGCGGGACTATTTGTTTGACCAACCAATAGAAAACAGGGGGCGTGTTCAGGAAACCTATTAGAATCATAATTTTTGCAATTTCGTTTGTTGATCCAGCAATTACACACATTTTTAATGAACCAGAATCTTTATGCGAGAAATCTTCAAATTCAATATTTAGTAGTGACGCTATATATGACATTAGAAATCTATTTTCCGTGACTCTACACCCATCAGATGATCCAGGTCTCCAGTGAGTGTCAATCCAGTGTTGTTTCTCTGGGATTCCTGAGCCGACAGTTCAGATCATATGTGACGTCTGACACCTGACACCTTTAACGCTCCATCCACAGTCAGTTACATATAATCATAGCTAGCTATGGACATAACACTGGGAAAACTGTCAAACACAGCTCTCAGTCGCACAACACTTTGAGCTTCCTTCAGCTCTCCAAGTTTTTCAGTATTCAGAATGAAGAGCTGCTGCTTTTTTTTTTCTTTTTCTCAAGGTTCTAGAGAAATGAGTGACAAAACACAAATGATTCAATCCCACAAAGACCGCCCGCCGTGATTCAGACATTTTCTGAGCACTTCAATTGAAAACTTGAACAGCGGCACGCTTTGCAGCGCATTACAAGGTTTGAACGTGTGCCGAATTAAAATGATTTCCTCACAGTAACCGCAGTGAGTGAAGAGCACTGAGAATATCAGATTTTGTATTGCATTTGTTGTATTAATGTGTAAACTTTTTTTCTGAATTTAAAGAAAAAAATATATTCTATAATTATTTGCATGCATATATTTCTGTGAATTATAAATAATATATAGATATAATTGAATATATCATATATATAATATATATATATATATATATATAAAATAAAAATTATTTAATTATTTATAAATTATATATACATATCACTGTAACATTTTCATGACATTTTAGTACATTTTCCTTGCAAATTCTCTCTCATTACAGTAATGTGGCTTAACAAAATAAAGATATATGATTTACAGTTATGTAAAAAAATTTATGCTGATTTAATTTATTTTTCAGAAATACAGTATTTAGTCTATTAAAGTAAAAAATGTATTGCAGTAATGAGAATCTAAGACATTAAGAATACTGGAAAATAAAAAGTCAAGAGTCAAACATCTTGAGACATTTAAGTAATAAGAATCTGGAGGGGAAAAAGTGTCAATTGTCATGAAAATTCAAAATAATGTTTTTGGCCCTAAAGTGGGCTTATTTATTTATTTTTTATCAAAAAATAATTGCTTGTTTGAATTACGGGCGAAATAAGACCCAAACCGTGCTCTTTTTAAATGTACCCTTGAATCTGTACAACAGTTTTTACATAAGTGCCCTTAACAGACATCATCCCTATAGGCAGGTACACGTTGCCCCCTGATGGAGTCGCTGGCTGCCTAGCAACCCTCGCCTGGCAACGCTCGCCCCCTCCAGTACCTCACCTGCTGTGATTTTGGCTAAAAACACGGAGAAAACAGTGATGAAGAGATGAAGCAAACGAGGCTGTTTAGGACTAATTACTAAGCCAGACTGTTACCGCTGTGCCACTAATCACCTGACTTACGCAAAGTACAAAGAAAACCAAATAATTATGGGCTGCAAAACTTCATTATGGCACATTTGTGCAGGTATTTAATGACTAACTTGTCCAGTGATGAGCAATATGGCGGTAATGACCCGCCATGTGTGACGGTAATGACCACAAAAGCTGCAACAGGGATGACAACAGCTGCTTTACTGTCCTAATGGACAAAAGATGACACACAAGTCCAAGTCTAGTGACAAAAATAGACTAAAACTTGACCTAGCCTTGGGGAAAACACTGAAGGTTTTACTAAATACTTTCACATTAATCTAAAAAAAAAAAATAATAATCAAAAAAAGAAGTTATAAAATGTAGCCACACTAAAGCTATTTTGATATATTTTTAATAATGCAACATCAGAATTTTTTATATTCAAACAATTAATGACCAAGAAATTGCCTGGCAGAAAAACATTCATCTTTAAACTTAAAATTTAATTTCAGTTTTACACTTTACAAATAATTTACTCAGAATCAATCACAATTATATTTAATGAAAACATAATGACAAATAGCAGCATTTAACAAAACATTGCACAACAAAAGACACAGGGACTGGAATGAATCAGTGAATCATTTACATGAATCGTTCAAATAATTGACTAAAATGAATCAAACGATTCAGTAATGATTCATTAAAATGATTCACTAAAATGAATCAAAAGCAAGAGTAGGTGTTTGATTATTGTCTCGGCTTGCATTGTGTACAAAAAAAATCTTGACAAACTTAAACTACCGTCACTCAACCAAAAACTAGTTAAGTTAGTAGCATGTTTATTTTTGTCTAGTTACTCCTCAACACTGAAAATCCACAAAACATTTCTGTACATATCAGATGTGACATTCATATCCAACTATATCTCAGCAGGAGCCGAAACACATTTACTGTGCAATCACACGCGTTCCATCGATCGACGATCCGCATCAAACTGTGAAGGGATGCGCCGAAAAAAGGTCACACTCCAGGACCGTAATCAATGCACATATTCTGCATTCAGCGCCTGTCACAACTTCCTCATGCTGCACAATGATGGACACACACCTGCTATTGTAATCACACACCTGTCTGTGGAAAGATGACTCAGAAATCCAGAACTCCTGATGTGGAAAAATCAAAGCGCTCTGGATTAATCAATATTCTGGGTACTACGAGTGTTCATAATGCACAGACTATGGCTGAGCGGAGCTTTGCAGATTAGCAAATGCTTCACTTATTGATTGTTAAATGCATTAATCAAGGCCAGATGGCGGCTGTGCCAACACTGTCTGGCTTAAGTGGGGAAGTGCTACAAAAATGCAACTGAATGCATTTACACTGCAACCATCAAAGTGTGTGCGGCGACTGATGCCTCACATCTGGGAAGAAGTTTCTCAGAGAAGTGCCAACTTTTCAAGCTTGTTTCTCAAGAGCTCTGGCTTGTTTTTCAACCTCATGCAGAGTAAAAGCACAGCAGAAACAGAAGAGCGAGCAGAAGCGTCTCAGTGAAGCAGTTAATGTTGCATGTTAAAGGGATGGTTCGGAGTAAAATCAACCTAGGGTCCTTTGCACCATGACCTCGAGCCAAACACCCCCCCATTTAGAGATATCAGCCGGATGGTTTAGTGCAGGCGTTAATGGATCCAAGGTTGTATCTCGTAAATTACCGCACTAATAATGCCCAGAATGGCACCAAACCTCTACAGTAGTACAAATAGGTTCTGTACTCATAAAACGAGGCATTGGAAAGTTTGTAAGTACATCAGGAGTTTATTTAAATAACACTTGCCTGATGGCTAATGCTACCGCTAACCCGGACGTCGACGTCACTTCAGTGATTTGGGAAAAGCCTGTAAAAGTCCTGGCAGAAAGCGATGCATGAAGTGACGTCAACGTCCGGGTTAGCGGTAGCATTAGCCGTCAGGCAAGTGTTGTTTAAATAAACTCCTGATGTACTTACAAACTTTCCAATGCCTCGTTTTATGAGTACAGAACCTATTTTTACTCCTGTAGAAGTTTGGTGCCATTCTGGGCATTATTAGTGGGGTAATTTATGAGATACAGCCTTGGATCCATTAGCGCCTGCACTAAACCATCCGGCTGACATCTCTAAATAAGCTCTAACTTTAATAATGTTCGACCAAGGGAAAAAAGGCTTCGAGGGGGTGTTTGGCTCGAGGTCATGGTGCAAAGGACCCTAGGTTGATTTTACTCCAAACCATCCCTTTAACCTTCTTTTCCTTCACGAACTCCCTTGGGAACATGATGCAGAATGCATGTCGACCTTCCTTACGTTACCTTCTCAGATGGTTCACCTTCAAGATATGCAACATGCAATTGCTCAGAAGAGAAGATAGTACTGTCGTTATTGTTCAATAATAGGGCTGGGTATTGACACAAATTTCAATATTCGATTTCGATTCACAAGCTTGCGATTCGATTCGATATCGATTGATTGGGATATATATATCAGATGCAGTACATGTCAATTTTTCTCAAGGAAAGAATCTCAACAAATGCTGTAAACTAAACAGGGAGTCTGACACTGAAGAAACACTGAAGAACAGTGAAGTATATTATGAATGTATGTAATATGGTGCATATATTTAACAAAATGCTAAATTAGTTTCCTGACTAATGAGTTTATGGTCACTGAATGGCTTTTCTGAAGCCATGACATTGTTTACAAGGTGTTATATTGACGTCTTTCCGAGGTTGAAACACTGATTGAGCGATTACATGAGAAATACGGATTTCGGTAAGCTCCGCTATACTGTATCTTTCAACATAACTTCTGATGTTCATTCGGAAGAGATGATCGGTTCACGTGCCGCTTGAACTGAGGCGCTACAGTGATCCGTCACGCCGCATTAAAGAGCCACAAAACCACATTTATAGTTAGAATTTTATAATAAAATGGACAGAATTTGAAATCTGAGACTTCATATCAAAAGAAACAGCATAAAGCTTATTGCGATTTATTGGATGGGAGGCGCGCTATAATGTTCTGTTTATTCATTAGCTAAAAATGCCATAGACTAAAAGACTTTAGGAATTTATTGAAATTGAGAAATCGATATTTTTACCCAGCCTTATTAAATAAGCCCTATTAAATCTGCTCCATATGAACGCCTCGTTAAAAGAAGCCAAAATAGCTCTTGTTTCATGCTTTCAACAGTATTCGTGGAAATCTTTCTGGGATGCTTTACAGTGCTTCTCCCTACAAAGCAACGCATCAGCAGATGTAGTTAAAAATGAATTCTGTATTAAACATAAATGTGGGAATTAAAAAGACTTTAGAGAGCTACATCAGCAGATCTATGATATGAGCCATGACAGATCGGGTGAGATCCGCTGACTTTTATCTTAGCTGTGAGCGTCGACGTGGAGAGGCGGCACACATCCTTCTGAAGGCAAAAGCCTGCAGGCATTTCTGTGAAGTCATCGAGCAAATCACGCTGCATATCTCACATACAGTATGGCGTCTCACCTCTCATCCACTTTATTAACCTTAATTAGATTTCATTATAAAACAATCAGCACCAAATCTCATGGAGCCGCTCACAGGATTAGCATTTACTCACACTTGCATTAGAGATAGTCAAGCGCTATTGCTCATGCTTGATGTAAAAGATTCAAACAAATTCCCATTTGACACACTATTTATGCAATGAACATGAATAATACTTTTTTTTTTAGCACTCAGACTCAACTGGTAGATGCTAAAATGAGCAAAACTGAATCAGGAAGTAATCCAGAGCACCCTAGCAACACACTAACAGGCCTCCAGAAAGCCAAACCCTAGCAACATTATAGCAACGTGCTAACTATCACTCAGAACACTGTTGAAATCACACAGAAACATACTAATAACAACCTAAAACACCCTGGCAACCCCATAGCAATGTCCTAATAACCACCCACAACACCCTAGCAACCCCATAGCAACGCCTTAATAACCCAGAAGAACCTAGTAACCTCATAGCAACGTGCTATCACTCAAAACACAGTTGAAATCACACAGAAACATATTAACAACAACCTAAAACACCCTGGCAACCCCATAGCAATGTCCTAACAACCACCCACAACACCCTAGGCAACCCCATAGCAACGCCTTAATAACCCAGAAGAACCTAGTAACCTCATAGCAACGTGCTATCACTCAAAACACAGTTGAAATCACACAGAAACATATTAACAACAACCTACATTATAGCAACGTGCTAACTATCACTCAGAACACTGTTGAATTCACACAGAAACATACTAACAACAACCTAAAACACCCTGGCAACCCCATAGCAATGTCCTAACAACCACCCACAACACCCTAGGCAACCCCATAGCAACGCCTTAATAACCCAGAAGAACCTAGTAACCTCATAGCAACGTGCTATCACTCAAAACACAGTTGAAATCACACAGAAACATATTAACAACAACCTAAAACACCCTGGCAACCCCATAGCAATGTCCTAACAACCACCCACAACACCCTAGCAACGCCTTAATAACCCAGAAGAACCTAGTAACCTCATAGCAACGTGCTAACACTCTGAACACAGTTGAAATCACACAGAAACATATGAACAACCACATAGAACACCCTAGAAACACCATAGCAATGTATTAACCTCAGAGAACACCCTAGCAACGTTCTATTAGCCCCTTCAGAATACCATAGAAACCTCATAGCAATGTATTACAACTGTGTACAACTACAAATAAACATTAACAACCAAAGAGAACACCCTAGCAACTACACAGAAACATTAACGAACGTACAGAACACCCTAGCAACTACACAGATTAGAAACATTAACAAACGTACAGAACACCATAGCAACTACACAGAAACATCAACAACCATACAGAACACCCTAGCAACACCATAGCAATGTATTACAATTGTGTACAACTACCCATTAACATTAACAACCATACAGAACACCCTAGCAACTAGAAACATTAACGACCATACAGAACACCCTAGCAACTACACAGAAACATTAACAACCATACAGAACACCCTAGCAACTACACAGAAACATCAACAACCATAAAGAACACCATAGCAACCACACAGAAACATCAACAACCATACAGAACACCCTAGCAACATCATAGCTTTGTATTAACCTTCCAGAACACCCTGGCAACATCATAGCAATGAAACAGAAATCATAGCACAGAAACATTAACAACCATACAGAACACCCTAACAACTACACATAAACACCCTAGCAACACCATAGCAATGTATTAACCTTCCAGAACAACCTAGCAACCACAAAGAAACATCAACAACCATACAGAACACCCTAGCAACACCATAGCAATGTATTAACCTTCCAGAACACCCTAGCGACCACACAGAAACATCAACAACCATACAGAACACCCTAGCAACACCATAACAATGTATTTACCTTCCAGAACACCCTAGCAACTACACAGAAACATTAACAACCATACAGAACACCCTAACAACTACACATAAACATCCTAGCAACACCATAGCAATGTATTAACCTTCCAGAACACCCTAGCAACTACACAGAAACATTAACAACCTTCCAGAACACAATAGCAACCACACAGAAACACCCTAGCAACACCATAGCAATGTATTAACCTTCCAGAACACCCTAGCAACTACACAGAAATAGAAGAACCGCTCTTAGCATTGTAGCAAATACAAAAATGTAGTTTATTGATGGAGTTTGTTTGCTAAGATGATGAGGTCTCTTTCTAAATGTGGAATATTACCCAAGTCATAATTTACTCACATTCGCTACATATAAGGAGTTATGAACCCAAAGCACAAGGAACAACATGGCCGCCTGTGAGATGATTACAAACACAGAACGCTAAACTGAACTTGAGTGACACTGAGAAACAGGAAACCGAGGGACACTAAAATAGCAGATGTTTAGCTTGTACGTCCTCTAACACGTAAACAACCGATCTGGACGAGAGGAAAAAATGCTGCTAGATGAGAGAGAACTGGGACAAGATTTTATATTCGCCCCTCATGGCTGGTTATTGTCCAGCAGCTCTGTTTCCAGCTAGCCTGGAATGCTCTCGCTCAGATCTCCCATGCGATTACCAGACAAATGAAGCCTAATTTGCAACACATGCAGTGGTATAAATATAGAACCGCTAATTTAACTAAGTTCTCCGCAGACTCTAGGTTTTAGCAAGTCAATAGAATTGCTCGGATGACATTTGTCTGCCATGTAAAGCGTTCCCAAGGGTCGACCCAGTTTTCCCCACTTCCAGTCTTTTAAAAGTGCAATTTGTAAGAGTTGTCATTAGCCACCGGCTGAAAGAGGAACAGCAGCAACGGGCACCTTCAGATAAAAGTCTAATGGTGAAAGTCAACATGAAATCAAAATAGTCGCCATTTATTGTAATTTATTACACGTTCCTGTTCTTATTGTGAAGGATGTAACAGTGCTCATTATTACAACAGAAAACAAATGCCATTTATTTTTACACAATCTGTCATATAAAGAAACTTTTCAACATACCACCAATTACAGATGAAATACAAATAATTATAATTATAAATAAATAAATATCGTTAGTCTCACAATTAATATTTAAATGTATAATTTTTGTATTGATTTAATAATAATAATAACAACAATAACTAATAATCACTAAAAGCAATATTTATTATTAAATATTTTTTATTATTTTAATACCACCACCACTAATAATAATTTATCATTTAATTCACTGAAATTATCAAAAGTAATATTTACTAAAATATGTTTATAGCTATAGAATATTAATAACATCACTAAAATCAATATCTATTGTTAAAATATTTTTATTTACTATTATATTTTTAATACTAAAACTATTGATAATAAAATTAATAATATAATTATTTTATATGATTACATTTTACTATTATTATTTTAAGTAATTTTTATTATTGGTCTTTTTGATTGCTATAAAACATTACTATTAATAATATGCATAAAATTATTATTAATACAATTCATAATTTGGTTAAAAAAATATTTGTCATATTTACAAAGAAATAAACAATTTATAAACAATAATTTAATAGTTTGATTTAAAAATTGGTTTCAAATATTGGTTATTGGACACAAAATCATCTGTATCAATCATAAAAAAATCATTACTGGTCAATCTCTACACACAACCGGCTCTCTACACACTCCATTTACACCTCTGATCTGATCTGGTTAAAGGAAGCCAGTTTTCAGAGTCCACCTGCAGTGAGATTAAGACACGACAAAGCAAACAACAAACCTTAATTGAAACTGCCGTCACCAACTGTTCATAGCATGAAGGCGCAGCCTAAAATAACAGGCCTAATCTGCATGAATATTAATCTGGATTCCTGTGGGAAGCTAATCAAACGTCATTAATCTGCTCATGGTTGCTTTTGCAAGCATTTTAAAGGAGACAAATGAGTGTGCTTTCAAGCCAGCTGGAGAGTACTTGTCACCTGACCCGGTCCAGGACTGAGGCCTGAGATGCACGTCATGCGGTGTCAGTATCCCGCTCGCTGGAAGGGGGAAAAGCACCTGGGAATGTGACCTCAGCATGTGTGAGGAGCTGCAGGGAGCCGAGCGGGAGTGTGTGAATGACGTAACTCACTGCTTAACTACCACAGTACAATGCATCGTTGAAGAAATCAACTAGCTAGTCTCGACCATAGATATCCATATAAAGGCTAGATGTCTTAAGGCGGAGTCACTTCCGGCATCACCGGCGGCCATCTTACCACAGTGAAGCTGTGAATTAAGGTGACACACACAAATCCTCTTATCTCGCTGAAATCTTGACGGATTTACAAACGGTTTGGTTTCTTACAAACGTTATTAATGTGGCTATAATTCCGAATGCTTGAACATGTATGTTATAATTATTCATATGTATGCAGTGTCATAACTACATCTCTGACGTTTATAACAAACCAAACCGTTTGAAAATCGGTAGAAAATTTAGCAAGTTATGGTTATTTTAAAAGTACATGCACCATGTTACGAGTGAGCGAGCACCCTGTGGTAAGATGGCCGCCGTGTGCGGACATTGGCCAGCAGCGCGCACAAGACATCTAGCCTTTTTATATGATATCTATGGTCTCGACTACATGTAATAACTACTTTTAATGAATCTGTTTGAGATCTAATTAATGCTTGATGTTTTGCTATAAATTACAGACATGACATCTGAGGACTATTTCTCATTTTTCTCAGTTATTTTGTTTTATTTCCAGATTCAATCATTGGCTCGTTCTTGCGTACTAGAGCTCGTTCACACATGAGCACTCTTCAAAAACGACACTTTAAATCTCTTGACAAACTAAAAGATGTAAATGACATTTGTATGTATTCTAAATAAAAGATATAGATTGCACTGAATGTCAGCTCTGCTTATTTGGCTCAAGATAAGGATTTATTGAGTCCACATGTCATGCAAACTAGAAACTCTGCTTCTAACACACAGGTCGAGAGCTGTCCTTCCAAACACACAAGTTTGTGATGCTGTTTGCGAATGTTCGTTGGAACGATGGTTTCGGGAAACACCGACTCATTGAACTGCTGATTACGATGGAACTTGCGATCATAGTTGGCTAATGATGCTTTTGGGAAACACACCCCTGGATGGGCGGCACTATCATGGCACCGATAGCATCCAGCAAGCCGTCCCCTGCGGACTGGAGTGCACTGGAGTAAGAAATTGAGGCCGCTGCAAGTTCAGCTTTCTTCCGAAACAGCCCTATTTCACACGGCGAGGGGTTTAGGCAATTACTTGTGACAATGGCTGGCATGGCAACTGAGAGAAAGATTGATCTGGACACGAAACAACTGTGTTTGCTTTATTAAAAGTAATTCATCACTCAGCTCGTGTGTAATGGAGCTATAGGAATGTGTGCGTACGGACATACACGTGCTTGACATCGGGACATCAGGGAATCGGACGCACACAAACACACATCTAAAGCTCTGCCGGGTGTTAAAGGAAAACCATCGGAGTGTGCTAGGATCTCAGTCTTAGACTTCCTCCAATTCCACTTGAATTTCCACCATCTGCCAGCATTCAAGCACTCTCAAGTTCACTGCGGCACTCTGGGAACTACGCAATTAATCAGACTCTTGAGTAGATATTGGTGCCGCAAGCCTGCTGTGAAACCTGCGCTTTCATAGTTCATTAGACTTAAAGGGGACCTACTGTATTATGTGTTCGTCTTAAAAATCCTGAGGAGAAATAAAAAGTATGCAAATTATTCAATAGTTTAGAGCAGGGTTTCTCAAACTCGGTCCTGGAGGGCCACTGTCCTGCACAGTTTAGCTCCAACCCTGATCAAACACACCTAGCTGTGAGTTTCTAGTGATCCTGAACATAGATATCATATAATAAAGGCTAGATGTCTCATGCGCGCTGCTGGCCAATGGAGGTCGACGTCCGCACACGGCGGCCATCTTACCACAGACAGCTCGCTCACTCGTAACATTGTGTTTTAATGGTGCATGTACTTTTAAATAACCATAACTTGCTCAATTTTCTACCGATTTTCAAACGGTTTGGTTTGTTATAAACGTCAGAGATGTAGTTATGACACTGCATACATATGAATAATTATAACATACGTACATGTTCAAGCATTCTGAATTATAGCCACGTTAATAACGTTTGTAAGAAACCAAACCGTTTGTAAATCCGTCAAGATTTCAGCGAGATAAGAGGATTTGTGTTCGTGCTGATCACTCACCTTACATCAGAACCTGCCTGTGACAAGATGGCCGAACGGTGATGCCGGAAGAGACTCCGCCGTAAGACATCTAGCCTTTATTATATGATATCTATGATCCTGAAGACATTGATTAGCTTGCTCAGGTGTGTTTGATCAGGGTTGGAGCTAAACTGTGCAGGACAGTGGCCCTCCAGGACCGAGTTTGAGAAACCCTGGTTTAGAGCTTAAAATAAATGTGGGTAATTAATCAGATCATTTGGACTTGGAAGAATATGATGAGAAGTTCATATCGAGATTTTTTTTTTTGCAGGTTGGGAATCTGAGCTTAAACTTATCTCTTAAACTTATCTTAGATGCAAAAGTCTCAATTTGCTTCCCATTGAATTTCATTGTTCCCCATTCCACCTCATCAAAAATGGAGAAACAATTTGAGACAATCTCATTAACTTGCATTGATGCTGTTTACAGTATGTGTTTTGTCAAATTTGAGCAAAACTGAGACATTGTTGAGATATTAAATTCTTTGAGATTATGAGACATAATGCGATTACTTCAAACAAAAGTGTCAATTTGTTCTGCATTCAATCTCATTGCTTTATCCGAGAAACAACAGGAGATCTTCGACTGCGAATCTGAGAACAATGACCATTTTTAGATTAGCTGTGCATTTAATTGCAATGCTTTTTACGAGTCTCGGCAAATTTGAGCAAAATTTTGATATCTTATGATATTCTACATGAGACACAATGAGATAATCTGACTTCAACAAAAGTGTCAGTTTGTTCTGCATTCAATCTCACTGCTTTATACGAGGAACGACTGAGATCTCATTAGTGCTTTTTGTGTCCTGTGGGCAGCAGAAACTAATAGGCATGCGCTACGTATGTTTAACACAAATGAGTGCCATACGGATGGATGGAGGCCGGGAATGCTGGCGCTAATGGAGTCCAGGGCTGGACTTCCTAGTGCCGTGTCACCTTGCTCCGGGACAACCCGCTAAGCTGTTGGCACTAATGGTCGCGTGAAGGGCGGGATGAATAGCGAGAGCAAGGATGCGTGCGGAGAGACAGTGCTGGCAGGTACAGACGTAATTGCGATGTGAGATGCATAAGAGAAGTGAGCGCTGGGGGCCGAGATCCAGCGCTGCGTTTAGCAGAGAGAAGCTGATGAAGGTCACCAGCTGTGGGAGTCATAGAAGACAAACCCATCGCACTCCCAGCCCTCTCCATCTGCGTGATGGCCACTGATCTGCCATCTCAGCCAGAGAAGAGGAGATTTGAAAGGCTTTAACGCTCATTAGGGGCGCGTTTACAGTCACTACAATACACAGACTCTTTGTTTCGGTGTAAAACGCAGCTGTTTTTCGGCTTGCTCTATTTATGGGAGCCAAAGATTTCAATTCAAATCAGCAAATGTTCGCCTTTGGCTTGCTTAGTTGGGGACATTATTGGGACAACAATATCATTGCTCTATCACTCAAAAGCCAGTATTAGCACTGTTTATAGCCTTGCAGTCTCCATGTTACAGCTAATTCTGTGAGATTTTGTGTGTGTTTTATCTTAAATATAAAATAACCTGATCCTGATTGATCAAGGCATGTGTGATTGTTCTGACTTGTCAATTTTCAGCATCAATTTTTCATCTTGTATCAAAACCCTGTCTATTCATTGTATGCATTTGAAGTTGGGTTATATACCCAAGTGTCCCTAAAATAAAAAGAGTTTAATATACAGGTTTGTGGCTCTTAATTTCTTTTTATTAATTAACCACTTGTAAACTTATGTTCACTGTTCTTTTTTATAAATATAGGATTTGTATTAAATCTATATTCATTGAGTTGAATCGGGAATCGAAATCGAATTTAGAATCGAAATCGAATCGAATTGGAAGATCTGAATCGATACCCAGCCCTAATTGAGACCATTATATGAGAACTGAACTGAGCTGGACGATGACATCACTGTTTTCTCCAGCGGCTATATATATATAAATGAACTAAATTAAATTAATAACTTTTTTACACCATCACTGAACTTACTTAAGCTGGACTATGATGCTATTTTCTTCTAGATCTTCAATACTTGATTTCTTGTTATCTCTGTAAAGCTGCTTTGAAACAATCTGTATTGTAAAAAGCACTTTATAAATGATGGAGACTTAACTTTGTTTGTCCATTATGGGTCAATTGTATGCATTTTTCTTCAGACAGAGTGAAACTCCTGTGCGATGGCCTCTGGTCCTCCCACCGAACCCGTGATTAACACAAAAACATCTGCATTAGAAGCGATCCCACTCAGATGTCGTACCAAAAAGCATGAGCACTCTTATGATGATGTACCTAACCCCCTTGATGTGAGGGTTTTATCTGTGCAAAAAAATGCCTCGTCTGCAGAATAACAGAATAAGCGCAGCACGTCAGGAGCCTCCCTTTCAGAGGCAGATGACAGATACAGATAGCATGGCTTAGACGGCACCATTAACGCTCGTGTGATTCAGACCGCCGGCCTCCAGGCTGACAAGAACTTCATTCAAAGAGTCTTTGTGGCTGAAGCGCAGATGAGAAGCGAGCGCTAGCGTGCTGACAACACAGCGGGCTCTGCTGATGTCAGCACGGAAACCGCTTCCACTGACGGTAATGAAACTCTGAGGTTTTGCACAGCGCTCTCTTCCTGTCGTTATGCATGCAGAGCCGACCGTCAGATCCTAATTATTGCCGTGCTCGAGGTAGGAGCCTGATAACGCTTCGCTCCCTAATTGAAATCAAACCAACCCTCTAGGGAGCGCTGATGAGAGATCATCGGGGGTGCCGGTGCGCCGCGCGCCCAGCCTGACATTAGCGCCGACTCTCAGACGAACTTCAAACACTGACTGGCAGGAATCTGGAATTAAACCGGATAATATTAGGGAGCATCACTTAACTTTTAACTTCTGTGCTATCACTATTTCTCATATCCCTCCTTGGTGTGGCTTGTACTGTATTTGAAACTTTGCACTACTTGCACTTCTCATGCTATTGCCTCCTCAACTATGCTTTTTCGGAGATTACCTTTCATGCAGTGTGTATTATGTTACGGGGGTCCTCAAACACTGTAGTTGTGGCTGAGACTGGAAGAGTTTAGACCAATCTGAGACCAATCAGAGAAGAGCAGACCAATCACAACAGACTGGGTCATTTGACCAATCAGAGCAGAGTAGACCAATCAAAATAGACTGGGCCATCTGACCAATCAGAGAAGAGCAGACCAATCACAACAGACTGGGCCGTCTGACCAATGAGAGCAGAGTAGACCAATCAAAACAGACTGGGTCATCTGACCAATCAGAGAAGAGCAGACCAATCACAACAGACTGGGCCGTCTGACCAATCAGAGCAGAGCAGACCAATCACGACAGACTGGGACAACTGACCAATCAGAGCAGAGTAGACCAATCACAACAGACTGGGTCGTCTGACCAATCAGAGCAGAGCAGACCAATCACGACAGACTGGGACAACTGACCAATCAGAGCAGAGTAGACCAATCACAACAGACTGGGTCGTCTGACCAATCAGAGCAGAGTAGACCAATCACAACAGACTGGGTCGTCTGACCAATCAGAGCAGGCTCTCAGAAAAGGAGGAGTTTAGAGAGACTGAATGTTTTATCAAAGCGTTTCAGACACTGAGGGAAAAGATCTGATGCTGCAATGAATATAATGAGAAAATGAAAGTGTCTTTTGGCCTTGGAATCGGATGCATGTAAAGCTGTTGTACGAGCCTTTACAATAGCACAGGTGCACTTTAAGATGAATCACTTGTTGCATTGTAAGTCGCTTTGGATAAAAGCAGCGGTGTAATACTTCTTTTAGAAAGAGTTCGGGTGTCGTGAGGTCACGTCTGGATTCGGCTGGAACTTTATTACATGGTGTTTAGTCGCCCAGCGAGGCTGATAATCCACTTTCAGTGGCGATGAGGACCTGATAGAGACCCGTCGGGAGACGTCACACCTACATACAGAAAAGAGGAGCAGACTTTATGATTTAACAGCATTAGCGACTAACCTATCACCCAGCTGGCGCCGGTGCACTGAGGATGGTGACGGCTTTTAGAGTAAATCAAACAAGCAAATGGGTCACATGGTCAGCTTCTCTGGCACATCATCATGCGATATGAACATCAGCCAAACCCAGAGATGACTTCTACTGTACGGTCAATGCGATGTCACGAGGGCATAAATCATAATCAGCATTTATCGCCATTATAAAGACAACATAAATCCACCGAACAAGCTATAATTTTCTTTTTATGTCCATTATTTTAGTGTTTCAAAGCCATTAATGACACATGCGGTTCCAGAAAGAGCACATCATCTGGAAAGCATTGCCCATTTAAAAGAGTTGTTTAATACTGAATGCAGAATGTTGTTCTGAGGTGCAAAACTGAACGTTTCTGCATGAATCTTTAATGTGCAAGCAGGAAAATGACTATTATGCATGAAGGACAGTGAAAAGTAGAGTAGAGTGAAAGCAGGAGCTTCTCCTTTAACAAGCTTTATAAAAGTGTCACGGGAAGAAGAGAATGACCTTTACGTGTCCCTCACCTGACACATTTCTCACTAATTCTCCTCATCGGAAAGACAAAAGCGCACCGAGCGGCCAGAAAACACGCTGAACGTGTATTGACGTTCTGCAGGGGGACTTCAGATTAATTACAGCGCCCAGCTGGACACGCGAGCCGAGCGAGACGTCACCTTTCCCAACCAGCACAGGCTGCAAATCAAGGCGAAAATGAGCTTTTCCTTTTATTTACGCTTGTAATGTGCATGCTCATTAACTGCAATGACCGAATCAAATGTTCCTCTGAAGGCGAGCTACACACACACACACACACACACACACAAACACAATCTCTGGCTGAAACAAAAACACGGGTTGATGGGATGATAGTCTCGGGTCTCACTGACAGCCTCCAGTTCATTTACAATGGAGGAATTTGCAGCAATTAGACGAGGCCTTTCGGACGCTCCAGCCAATCGGAAGACGCCTGAAATGTCATACTACCATCAGCCGCAATTACCCAATCTCCCTCGAGGCGGAGAAACCCAGCTCTGCAGCACGAGAAATAAAAAGAAGCTGAATTTATAATGTCACCGGCGAGACATAACCAACTTTACTAAACACGGCCACGTCTATGCCAAATGCAATGCCGTTTCCTTTATTTACATTGACACATTTCAGGGATTTACATTCAAATGCATTGAGTTTTTATGCAAGTGTGGACGTAGCTGCTATTTCTGATGCTTGTTTAGACTAAACGGCGCTTACGTAGAGGGAGATACTGCGACCGATGCTGTTTAACGAGGAAGAGGATCATTTACCGTGTGGAAGCGTTTTCTGACTGCGCTGGAAAAGCCAGAGGAATGATCCGTCTGGAAAGAGATCACGCAGAGCGGAGGGTAATGCAGAAATACATGCACAACTCAACACAAACACAAGCTTGTCCACAGTTAGCCTGGGAAATCATGTGCATTTAAAACAAGAACACAGAATTTAAAATTACAAATAGAGGCGGAGATATTTTGTCAAGTAAAATGCTGTCTAGAATCTTCGCTGCTCCTAAAAGCAAGTAAAATATCTTGGTTTTGCCAGAATAGTAATGTAAACAAATTCTGATAGGAAAAATAAAATAAAATAAAATAAAATAAAAGATACTGTAATGTTAACATTAATAAAGATAAATATGTTAAATAAAATAAATAAAAACAAAATTAAATTAAATTAAAGAATAAAATAAAAAACTATAAATAAATATAAAATAAATATAAAATAAAAAATACATAAAATGGCAGACAGTGATGTAAACAAATAAAAATATAACAAATTCGTGAAATAAATTAAAAAAGTAAAATAATAAAAAGAAAAAAAGAAAAGAAAAATACTGTAAAATAATGTCAGACAGCGAATAAATAAAAATAACAAATATGTGAAATAAAATAAAATATAAACAAGTAAAATTCAAAAATAAAATAAAATGTATGAAATAACGCAATAACAGAAAATAATAAAAATAGACAAAATTGAATTTAAAAAGTAAAAAAAAAAAAAATCAATAAATAAAACACACAACACACACTCCATCTAAACTCTCAAACCCAGACAAACACACTGATCTGAGGTCAGCAACACACACTCCATCTAAACTCTCAAACACAGACAGACACACTGATCTGAGGTCAGCAACACACACACTCCATCTAAACTCTCAAACACAGACAGACACACTGATCTGAGGTCAGCAACACACACTCCATCTAAACTCTCAAACACAGACAAACACACTGATCTGAGGTCAGCAACACACACACTCCATCTAAACTCTCAAACACAGACAAACACACTGATCTGAGGTCAGCAACACACACACTCCATCTAAACTCTCAAACACAGACATACACACTGATCTGAGGTCAGCAACACACACTCCATCTAAACTCTCAAACACAGACATACACACTGATCTGAGGTCAGCAACACACACTCCATCTAAACTCTCAAACACAGACATACACACTGATCTGAGGTCAGCAACACACACTCCATCTAAACTCTCAAACACAGACATACACACTGATCTGAGGTCAGCAACACACACACTCCATCTAAACTCTCAAACACAGACAGACACACTGATCTGAGGTCAGCAACACACACTCCATCTAAACTCTCAAACACAGACAAACACACTGATCTGAGGTCAGCAACACACACACTCCATCTAAACTCTCAAACACAGACAAACACACTGATCTGAGGTCAGCAACACACACACTCCATCTAAACTCTCAAACACAGACATACACACTGATCTGAGGTCAGCAACACACACTCCATCTAAACTCTCAAACACAGACATACACACTGATCTGAGGTCAGCAACACACACTCCATCTAAACTCTCAAACACAGACAGACACACTGATCTGAGGTCAGCAACACACTCCATCTAAACTCTCAAACACAGACAGACACACTGATCTGAGGTCAGCAACACACACTCCATCTAAACTCTCAAACACAGACAAACACACTGATCTGAGGTCAGCAACACACACACTCCATCTAAACTCTCAAACACAGACAAACACACTGATCTGAGGTCAGCAACACACACTCCATCTAAACTCTCAAACACAGACAGACACACTGATCTGAGGTCAGCAACACACACACTCCATCTAAACTCTCAAACACAGACAAACACACTGATCTGAGGTCAGCAACACACTCCATCTAAACTCTCAAACACAGACATACACACTGATCTGAGGTCAGCAACACACACTCCATCTAAACTCTCAAACACAGACATACACACTGATCTGAGGTCAGCAACACACACTCCATCTAAACTCTCAAACACAGACAGACACACTGATCTGAGGTCAGCAACACACACACTCCATCTAAACTCTCAAACACAGACAAACACACTGATCTGAGGTCAGCAACACACACACTCCATCTAAACTCTCAAACACAGACAGACACACTGATCTGAGGTCAGCAACACACACACTCCATCTAAACTCTCAAACACAGACAGACACACTGATCTGAGGTCAGCAACACACACTCCATCTAAACTCTCAAACACAGACAGACACACACACACTGATCTGAGGTCAGCAACACACACACTCCATCTAAACTCTCAAACACAGACAGACACACACACTGATCTGAGGTCAGCAACACACACTCCATCTAAACTCTCAAACACACTGATCTGAGGTCAGCAACACACACACTCCATCTAAACTCTCAAACACAGACAAACACACTGATCTGAGGTCAGCAACACACACACTCCATCTAAACTCTCAAACACAGACAGACACACTGATCTGAGGTCAGCAACACACACTCCATCTAAACTCTCAAACACAGACAGACACACTGATCTGAGGTCAGCAACACACACACTCCATCTAAACTCTCAAACACAGACAAACACACTGATCTGAGGTCAGCAACACACACACTCCATCTAAACTCTCAAACACAGACAGACACACTGATCTGAGGTCAGCAACACACTCCATCTAAACTCTCAAACACAAGCAAACACACTGATCTGAGGTCAGCAAATAAAGAGAAAGAAAACTAAGTTCAGTGCAGCTCAGAGGAATAGATCATCCCAAACAATCATGGTGAATCCCGTAGATTTCTGCTAAATAACTCCTTTTGTGTTTCTTTGAAGCATTTGGAATGACATGAGGGAGAATAAATGACAGCATTTTCATCTCTTTCTTTAAGAGTGGAAGATCTTCTGACTGAAGGGAGCGAGAGCTTTCAGCATTGATTGAATTGTGAGAGGGATGTGAAACGGATTTGTGACGAGGGATTCACCTTTTACTTGTTGGATTTTGACAAGAAGCGTCGATCAATAGAAGGAGGACGTGCAAAGAGATGAAATGCCCGATAGCAACGTTTATCTTCAGTCCCACTTTCTCATTACGGGACGCTCCTGATAGAAGATGTGCTGATATTTCATTTACGATGATGCTTTATTATTTCACAGACTTAAAAAATGGTGTAGGATTTTCTCAAACAATTTTCACTCAGAAATTGCTAGTACGTTTTACAAATAACTACAAATAAGAGTTGCATCAAACGTGAAATTCTGGAGTAGAAAGACTAAAATGGTATTTTCTTGGAAAATGAAATCCAGTAATCTTCAAAAAATATCCTCTTGAACCTCTTAAAGTAATTTCATACGCAACAGAGTCCAACCAACCAATAGAAACCGTTATGAAAAGATGCAATTCAATTTGACGTGCAAAGAGAGGAAATGAACAATAGCAACATTTATCTTCAGAACAACACAAGGAACAACTTTCTCATTACGGGACGCTCTTAGAAGATGTGCTGTTATTTCATTTGAATGGAATGGAATGGAATTGAATTGAATTGAATTTGAATGGAATTGAATGGAATGGAATGGAATTTGAATGGAATTGAATGGAATTTGAATGGAATTGAATGGAATGGAATTGAATTGAATTGAATTTGAATGGAATGGAATTTGAATGGAATGGAATTGAATTTTAATGGAATTGAATGGAATGGAATTTGAATGGAATGGAATTTGAATGGAATTGAATGGAATTGAATGGAATAGAATTTGAATGGAATGGAATTTGAATGGAATGGAATTTGAATGGAATTGAATGGAATTTGAATTGAATGGAATTGAATTTGAATGGAATGGAATTTGAATGGAATTGAATGGAATTTGAATGGAATGGAATTGAATGGAGTGGAATGGAATGGAATGGAATTGAATTGAATTGAATTGGAATTGGAATTGAATTGAAATGAAATGGAATTGAATTTGAATTGAAAGCATTTATTATTATTGTATATTTCTGTATACAACGAAATTAAGAACACCGCACCTTACTGGTGTTAGAAAAACAAATATATACGATTAGACAATAAAAAAAAATAAAAAAAATTACGATGATGCTTTATTTCATAGATTTAAAAAATGGTGTAGGATTTACTCAAACAATTTTCACTCAGAAATTGCTAGTATGTTTTACAAATAACTACAAATAAGAGACGTTGCATTAACGAGAAATTCTGAAGTAGAAAGACTAAAATGGTATTTTCTTGTGAAATATCCTCATAAAGTAATTTCATACACAACAGAGTCCAATCAACAACCGTTATGAAAGGACTAAAGATGGAATTGAAGTGATCTCCAGATCGATACAGTTCTGCGAGGACGCGGTTTAGCCCATCTAATGTCACGGCTCACTCTTTAATTACAGCATGCAAGAGTAATTATCATAAAAGTGAAATTAATCACTAAACATCTGGTTAAAGAAGAATCCCTGGCATCGGCAGCGGAGGCGCCAGCACTGCCAGACTCGGCAGTGAGGAAGACGGTCCGTCCTTCTGTCCTTCCGTCAGTCTGTCCTTGAGGAACTGCTTGTGTTCGAGAGGGAACAGCTGAACCTCAGCTGTCTAGTTAAAGCCCATCAGTCTCTAAACCAGAGCAAACAAAGCCCGCTAGACCTGTCCTGAATGTGTGTGTGTTATCCGCCTCAATCCCCCTCTCCTCACCTATTATTTGTTTCCCTTTTATCTGTGCTCTTGATTGGCCATTTGCCCGGCCGTTTTGAGCGTGTAAACGCACTCGCGGTCCCCTGACAGAGGACGAATTCTCCTCCTTCATCCATCCATCCATCCATCCATCCGTGCCTCTCGATCCTGTGGGCCTACAGCACAGCAGAGATCCCGCTGTTGCACTGGGTAATTAGGCTGTCAATCAAGGCTTTCATAAACGACCTCTGCGGGACGGGGGACGGGCCGACGGAAAGTCATGTGTCATGTGACCCGGATAATGTATTGTGGAGGGTCCAGTGTTGTTTTAGTATCATTGAGATCGAGATCCTATTATAGTAATAATTATTAAAGTAATAATATTTTCCATTTTCCGTTTTAAACTGAATTAAAGTTTTATTAATATTTTGAATTGGCTTTTATTTTTATATTTTTTGTTTTCAGGTTCATTTTAGTTTAATTGTTAGTCATTTTGTTATGTGCTATTTGATGTTTTGTTTTGTTTAGTTTTTTTACAAAATATTGCTATTTATGATACATTTTTATTTAATTAAATTTTTTTATACAAATTATTGCAGTTTATTGCCAAGGCAACATTTCTTATTTTTGTTTAGTTCAAGTTTTTCCAACTAATATTTATATGTTTTTTTTTTTGTTTTTTTTTTAGCTTTATTGACATTACCAGAAATATTTTAATATAGTTTTAGTTAACGATAAACCACTGTTGTTGTTGTTATTTATTTATTTATTATAGTTTTTTTATTTCATTTTAAGTTTTATTATATATAATTGATATATATATATATATATATATATATATATAAAAACATGAATCGACTTGTTAAAGGAAAAGTTTGTTAAAGTTTTATGCACTTATATAATTATAAAATTTCGATAAAACATTTTTATTAAATCATAAAGCAGAATCAAGAAAAATATAAGAGACGACAGAATTTCATAAGCCCTATTATTGCTAAAATTTGAATATATTGTTGAAAATGTAAAAGTTTAACGAATTCAGTTGATTAGACATCCTTTTTGTGTATTAAAATTTAATGAAACTGCATATTAATGCTGATAAAATTAAAAACCATAAGAACACATGAACATTGTAAAATATCAGGCCACGTCAGATCAGCATTACATAAGCTACACACACAAGCATCATGAGCTGAGAGAATAAAGCACATGAGGCTAATAAGACGACTTTGAACTTCCATTCCTTTCATCCTATACGATATATGAGGGACAGAGCGGCTGCTAGCGTACATGTATACAGTGCTGGAGAGACTCTCAGGCCGGATACCAGCTTTGATCAGATCATCTGAGCCCAACAGAGTCACTGACAGTCCCTCCAATGTTTTCAGCTTCAGGATAATAGAAATCTCTGACTATGAGCAACATAAACACAATGCCATGGCTGAATATATATGAACGTGCAGCGGACAAGACGCCATGCTAAACCACTCTTACAGTGTTTCCTACAGTATATTACACTGCTAAACTTACAGCGAGACCAGTGTAGTCTGAATCCTGAACCAATGAATCTCGTAACACTTCATTTTAGTGAATCAGAAACACTTATGAATCAGTCCGAGCGGTAACTCAATGAATCAGACTCGTTTACTGAACTGCAATATACTCATTTCATCACATCTGACTGGAAATAGACAGAAAACTGTTACTGTGCCGTTCATATGACAACATATATTTAAACAATACACTGTTAATTTATAAAAAAATAAATCAGTTAAATATTCATAATGTGTTACATTTATATATTGTTTTTCAGGGCACTCAGAGCACTTTACATATTTGGTTTAAGTAAACTAAAAAATTATTAAACAAGGATTACATTTTAAATCAATAATTGAACAAATATTGCGTTTCACTAACATTATTACAACCTATATAATAATTTGTCCTGTATATTTACATAACACATTAAAAATAATTAAGTTAGAAAAATAAGATGAAGAAATCAATATTTACTTGATTTCTTCCATCATATAAAAAAAAACGTTTTTAATGATGATAATATTAATATATATATTAATGATAATAATAATAATGTAGCGCTTATGCACTACAAATTTTTATTTTTTTATATTACAACCTATATAATAATTTGTCCTGTATATTTACACAACACATTAAAAAGAATAAAAAAAGTTTGAAAAATAAGATGAAGAAATCAATATTTACTTGATTTCTTCATCCAAAAAAAAAAAACGTTTTTAATGATGATAATACTAATATATATATTAATGATAATAATAATGTAGCGCTTATGCAAAAAAAAAAAAGGAAAAAAAAAGTACTACATAAACTAATAAATAGTTACGACCAATCATTAGATTGTGTCTAATAGATTGTATCTGATGGATGGATGGATGGATAGAATGTCAGATAGATAAAACGATGGATGGATGGATGGATGGATGGATGGATGGATGGATGGATGGATGTCCTCATATGAACTGCATTTCCTTTTCCCAAATATTTCTTTCTCATAAGTACAAGAAGAAATGTTAATGGTACCGTGAGGTAAATGCTAAGAAGATTCAGAATCTTACGATTCCCAAACCGTACAAGTTAAACAATTACATAAAGCATCTATTTGAGCAAAAGTCTTCATCAAGCCATTTCAAACGGATTAATAAAGTGTGCTTTAACAATCCCTGCACATTATCAACCGGGATCCTTTCCAATAAATATGATTTAGGACTAAGATTGCATGACGTTACAAATACGAGCCACATTTGAGTGCCGAACTACCCTTCAGATCCGCCAGGCACTAAAAGTTTTATCACATTTATCTTTTGTCATCGTCTCACTGCCGGAGCAGAAGAGTATTCCCAGCGCCTTGAACTTCACCCAGCTGTCAGTCAAACTGAGCAAACAGTAGGGGGTGATGGGATAGAGAGACAGCGGAGGGGATGGAAAGCGTTCGCGGACCCTCAGCCCTCAGTCCGGCATCTTCTATCCACATCTGAGAGCCCTAAGAAGCAGGACTGGGCCGCTCTGAAGTCAAGTGCTAATGAGTCTCGGGCCCCGGGGACCAACAGGGCTGGGAACGCGAGGCATCTCCACCGTTCGACGTTTCATGTCCTTCTCAAAGCAGAAAAGCCTCTTTTTCTCTGTGTTTTCTGAAGGCTTGGCATCAGTGCATTGTGGCATTCAGCCCCATTTCCACCTTTAATGAGAGCTAAATGATCTACTTACTAAGTGTAACTGAAAGATCTAGCCCATTCAAGCCCAACAGGGCGGAAATTTGGCTCTTTGCATCACCTCAGCCAACATGCCAATGCATATTTCAGGACTGCTTCAAAGCAAGGCCCGTCTGAAATATCATTGCATGTTAGTGCATCTTCGCCAAGCAAAATGCAATTATGAAGAGGATGCGGTTCAGGATGAATAACATGCAGTTTTCTCGCATAATGACGGCCAAAAAAAAAGAGGTCTAAACAGGATGGCGGGTTGCAGTGTGTATTCTGTGACAGCGCGGCCTATTAGCAGGCATCCGCTAATTAACAGTTCTTTAGCGTTTACCGCAGCGCAACCGCGTTCGTCGGCTGCCTCGTTAGCATCCATTTCCAGCGGTGTGAAAAAGCTCCGAGCTCTTTTTGAAATGCCTTGGATTGCACATTAATGATCAAAGGAAACAACCCCTGATGACTGCAAAGCATGCTGGGCAGGCTCAAATTATGTCTGATATTATTGCGCATTTGAAAACATTCGCTGAAACATTTATGCGACGATGGTCTGAAAGAATGTGTTCTCGTGTCTCGGAGCGCCTCCTTCGGCGCTTTTCCGGGGGACAAAAGATAATTTCTCATGAATCTTTCTGATAAATGTAAGGACTGCAGAGAGACTCGCTGCAGGTGGAGGCCGGCACGCATTACTGCACACACACACACTCACACACACACACACACACACACACACACACACACACACACACACTCACATATATACAGCACATTCCCCCAGACTGCAATACAAACACACTCGCTGCTGATGAAAAAGTCAAGCTCATTATACATTTGTTGCTGCGTCGCGGTTTCTTTTCCAGACATTAAGGCATATTCGGCTAATGGACAGAGAGAGGAGAGTGCGCATCTTTCTGAAAACTCGTGACAAAATGCTCCCTTTTTTGTTTTTGTACTAGGAATGTGCAACACTACACATTTTCAACACGGAGTAGTCGGTGGGTTCTATAAAAACTCCTGTACTGTAACTCGAATGGATGGATAGATGGATGGAGGGATGGAACGATAGATGCAAAGAACAATAGAACTATGGATGGATGGATGGGTGGATGATATATAGAACGATAGCTAGAACGATAGATAGATAGATAGATAGATAGATAGATAGATAGATAGATAGATAGATAGATAGATAGATAGATAGAACGATAGATAGATAGAACGATGGATGGATGGATGGAACAATGGATGGATGGATAGAATGATAGATAGATAGATAGATAGATAGATAGATAGATAGATAGATAGATAGATAGATGGATGGAACAATGGATGGATGGATAGAACGATTGATAGAACGATAGATGGATGGATGGATGGATGGATGGATGGATGGATGGATGGATGGATGGATGGATGGATAGATAGAACGATAGATAGATAGATAGCTAGATAGATAGATAGCTAGATAGATAGATAGATAGATAGATAGATAGATAGATAGATAGATAGATAGATAGATAGATAGATGGAACAATGGATGGATGGATAGAATGATAGATAGAACGGTAGATAGAACGATAGATAGATAGACAGATAGACAGATAGATAGATAGATAGATAGATAGATAGATAGATAGATAGATAGATGGAAGGAACAATGGATGGATGGATAGAATGATAGATAGAATGATAGATAGAACGATAGATAGAACGATAGATAGATAGATAGCTAGATAGATAGATAGATAGATAGATAGATAGATAGATAGATAGATAGATGGATGGATGGAACAAAGGATGGATGGATAGAATGATAGATAGAATGATAGATAGAACGATAGATAGAACGATAGATAGATAGATAGATAGATAGATAGATAGATAGATAGATAGATAGATAGATAGATAGATAGATAGATAGATGGATGGATGGAACAAAGGATGGATGGATAGAATGATAGATAGAACGATAGATAGATAGATGGATGGATGGAACAATGGATGGCTGGATGGATGGATAGATAATGTACTATGGATGTGCAACACTATTTCAGCACTGCCTGGTCGATGGGTTGTAATAAACTCCTGTACTGTATCTCAGCATGTATTTTTCTCTGCCCGTTCTATACAGCGATACGCCGCTGAGGGAAAACTGCAACATTGTGTTTATTTTGCCCATATGTTATTCTCTTTACTGTGTGTATGTCCTCACACAGCTCTGAGATCAGAGACGAGAGCTGTTCTGCTCCTCTAACCCTGAAACCAAACCTCTCTCGGCCACAACAGCTCCTGCTTTTCCCTGCAGGAGCGAAACATGGCGCAGAATCAGGAACGCCTGGGAATGCTAAGCGCGTCAGTCGATCCGTGACAGTATGCCGTGCTCGGGTCTTTCAGAAGTGGAGAAAGGCTTTGTCGAGGCTCCCGTCTTAAATGTGCTGATTTAATAGTGACGTTCTGCTGCAGATCTGCAGTCTGAATAGACTCGGCACAAACAGGGAGGAGATACAAAAGCCAATCAAAAAGCCCCCAAAACCTCAGGATGGCTTTGAAGGATTATTTGTGAGGCAAAGTGTGGGAGATTTACGCTGCGCTGGAGCGTGTGTGGCGAAGGCCTCCTGCAAACGCCGCATTATTTATCCCTCTCTATCACAGCTCTGAATATATGCACTCCTGCTGCTTGGCTTGTGGCTTTTGGCCTGAATGTAATCACACTTGAGAAGACAGTAAATACTAATAAATTGGCAGTTACATACATTTTTTAAGTTAATAAACTAAGATTAAAGGGATAGTTCACCCAAAAATGAAAATTAGCCCATGATTTACTCACCCTGAAGCCATCCTAGGTGTATATGACATTCTTCTTTCATACCAATACAATCGCAGTTATAGAAAAAAAATGTCCTGGCTCTTTCAAAGCTTTATAATGGCAGTGAAAGGCTGTATAATTTATATCTTCAGGCAGACGGCCGTACGCATCGGTTTACCGATAACACTTGACCTTGACGCACAACGTAATGACGAACCCGGAAGCGCAGAGGAAAACACCAGTTACGAATTATTAGTCTAAAACGAGAGTTTTTAAAGAGAAATGTGGGAGGAGCTTGAGTTTGTTGCCCAGCGCTGTTTGTTTGAACCGCGAGAGGCATCTAAAGCCCTATTCGGACGGGATTTACTTTACTAGGGTAGATGGAGTAATGTAATTTTACCACAGGACATCTGTAATATTAGTGGCCAATTCGCACGGGATAAGATATCTCAGTAAAACTAGCAGAAGTGGGAGAGTAACTTTTTGAGTCACTCCTGTCCTCATGTGTGTATTACGTTGCTTCCTGATATCACGTATGCAAACATATATAACCTATATTTATATATATAAAACAGTTATGTCCGGCCGAATGCTGTATTAATTAACTTCAGATTGGATTGTGTTGGTAATAGGCACTTAGCTAACGCTAAAAGATGTTTCGTGCCTCTAACAAGTGCGTTCGATCTTCTCTCTGATCTGAATGGTGTGTGTAAAACACTTGAGTTTTGCCACAGACTCGTCCCAGCGTCTAGAACGCAACTGATGCTTTTTCAAGCGCCTCCATACTTGAAAAATTGCGGAAAACTACTTTTAAACAGGAAATTACGAAATATTTACGTACATATTTACAGCGGGTTTATTCGCACAGGATTAGTATTACATGAGGTCATTTTTCCAGACCTTTTTACTGAAGGTAAAAGTCGCCGTAATATTTACTGACATTGTCCGTAATGATCAATGAGATGCACATTCGGACGGGACAATAATCACTGAGAAGCTCTGGTAATTATTACTTTACCCCAACTCTCCATATTAAACTAGGCCCGTCTGAATAGGGCTTAAGCTTACGCTAGTCCTACATCATCAAGTGTTACTCTTTTGGCGTAAGTCGACTTGCGTACGGCCGTCTGCTGGAAGCTAGTTATTTTAGTTGATAAAGTTTTAAATATGGATATTTTTCTTACACAAACGCATCGCTTCAGTTTAGAAGGCCTTTATAAACCCCCGCAAAGGCCGTGTGGATTACTTTTATCATGGATAGACACACTTTTATGATGGATAGATGCACTTTTATCATGTATAGATGCACTTTTATGATGGATAGATGCACTTTTATCATGTATAGATGCACTTTTATCATGGATAGATGCACTTTTATGATGGACGGATGCACTTTGATGGACTTCAAAAAATATACCCATTCACTGCCATTATAAAGCTAGGACATTTTTTAATATAACTCCGATTGTATTTGTCTGAAAGAAGAATGTCATATACACCTAGAATGGCTTGAGGCTGAGTAAATCATGGGCTAATTTTCATTTTTGAGTGAACTATCCCTTTAAGTTTAAATTTCACTGTTCAGTTTTGCAGTGAGAGAGACACGGTCAGCGTCAGTCCAAAATGCAATGAAAAACAGCACAGTCGAGTTGAGTTCAGCGTGGTCGTATAGACTATAAGGGCTGAAGAGGCTGTGGAGAGAAAGCAGGAAAAGCAGGGGTGTAAATCAGGGCGCTGTGACAGAGCTACGCTTTCCAGCCAGCAAGGAGGCCAGACCGGCAAAGCTCTCTTGCTCGCTCTTGGAATGAAAACACGATTTTTCTTCTCCTGAGCTCTGCTGTAGACGCGAGATTAAGGAATTTCTCCAGCCACACCGTAGCGAAACAATGGCTTGGCTGACCGCCACCTTGTTTACTGGAATGTCATCGATTGCATGAGACTGACCTGGAGTCACAGAAGAATAGTTACTACACGCACGAGAGTGACCTTAGTCTACGTCAGAGCTAAAGATCCCAGCTTGCGCCGCTCATCACAGACGTTCATTAGCAAAAACCACAAGTGAGCTTCATGAAGAAGCTGTGTCCTGAAACATCCACCTGCTTTCCTGCATGCGTGCTTTTAGTGTACAAGCGCTCTGAAAAAAATATATTCAAAATGATACTACTGTTTCTGCACACACTTCTTCCCCAGAAGCACGAAATGTACCCTATATGGTATGCATTATGTTCTAACCATGAAATATATACACTCACCTAAAGGATTATTAGGAACACCTGTTCAATTTCTCATTAATGCAATTATCTAATCAACCAATCACATGGCAGTTGCTTCAATGCATTTAGGGGTGTGGTCCTGGTCAAGACAATCTCCTGAACTCCAAACTGAATGTCAGAATGGGAAAGAAAGGTGATTTAAGCAATTTTGAGCGTGGCATGGTTGTTGGTGCCAGACGGGCCGGTCTGAGTATTTCACAATCTGCTCAGTTACTGGGATTTTCACGCACAACCATTTCTAGGGTTTACAAAGAATGGTGTGAAAAGGGAAAAACATCCAGTATGTGGCAGTCCTGTGGGCGAAAATGCCTTGTTGATGCTAGAGGTCAGAGGAGAATGGGCCGACTGATTCAAGCTGATAGAAGAGCAACTTTGACTGAAATAACCACTCGTTACAACCGAGGTATGCAGCAAAGCATTTGTGAAGCCACAACACGCACAACCTTGAGGCGGATGGGTTACAACAGCAGAAGACCCCACCGGGTACCACTCATCTCCACTACAAATAGGAAAAAGAGGCTACAATTTGCACGAGCTCACCAAAATTGGACAGTTGAAGACTGGAAAAATGTTGCCTGGTCTGATGAGTCTCGATTTCTGTTGAGACATTCAGATGTTAGAGTCAGAATTTGCCGTAAACAGAATGAGAACATGGATCCATCATGCCTTGTTACCACTATGCAGGCTGGTGGTGGTGGTGTAATGGTGTGGGGGATGTTTTCTTGGCACACTTTAGGCCCCTTAGTGCTAGTTGGGCATCGTTTAAATGCCACGGCCTACCTGAGCATTGTTTCTGACCATGTCCATCCCTTTATGACCACCATGTACCCATCCTCTGATGGCTACTTCCAGCAGGATAATGCACCATGTCACAAAGCTCGAATCATTTCAAATTGGTTTCTTGAACATGACAATGAGTTCACTGTACTAAAATGGCCCCCACAGTCACCAGATCTCAACCCAATAGAGCATCTTTTGGATGTGGTGGAACGGGAGCTTCGTGCCCTGGATGTGCATCCCACAAATCTCCATCAACTGCAAGATGCTATCCTATCAATATGGGCCAACATTTCTAAAGAATGCTTTCAGCACCTTGTTGAGTCAATGCCACGTAGAATTAAGGCAGTTCTGAAGGCGAAAGGGGGTCAAACACAGTATTAGTATGGTGTTCCCAATAATCCTTTAGGTGAGTGTATATATTTTTTTTTAAATAAGTTATTATTACATACAAAGTACGTAATTTCATACACAGAGGCTGAATTTAAAACATACAATATATTTTTTTTATGGCAGATGACACTATCTTTTTAAACCTCCTTGCATCTCCATATAAAATTAATGTGTTTAAGAAATTGTACAGACACCACTAACTGAATTACATACTGTTTCATATACTATTTATTAACAAAGTATGCAGTATGTAGTAGGCATTAGACATGCAGTGTTTTTATGCATATTTAAAGCGGTTTGAATCAAAGTGCTGGTTTAGCGAGTTGATAGACGCCACATTAGTGCGGTTAAATGTAGGGTAACACTATACTGGCGATAAAACACTGCCGCTTTCAACAAACAAACACACACTGCACTAACACACTCACTCTCAGAGGAAGAAAAAGCCCAGCGCAGTGGATATAATTTCATTGAACATCAGAAAGCGTTAGTTTGATCCAGCTCAGAATAAGTGAAACTGGATTGTGTTAATAGCGTCAGTGCTGTCTGCTTCCTACAGCAGGACAACTGCTATGTACATACACTTATCTTAATTTGAAATTACTCAGGTGTGGCCTCTCCTAAGTAGCTGATAATTATGATTTAATTTGTTCCGATCTTTCCAGTTTTTGCTCCTGGCCTCAATTAATTGAATCAGTTCCATTGAGTAATTATCGTTCAAAGAGTGAACTCCGCTCATCGCCTGCGAGGGAAGCGGCATCCGTCTGTGTTACAGTGCCGAACGATAAGCCAGAATTCAGTGCATTCACATTGGAGAGGATAAGCTACCACCCCCAGACATATGATTTCAAAAGCACGCCATTCGCTCAGTGTTGGGTGTATTCACAGAGTTGACACGAGAGGTTTTAGCTATGGTCTGACGCTCCAAAGCTCTACACAAATCCCTGCGGGCTCAGTGCACCTAGTCCTGCGGCATATGTGATGTTCAGACTCCAGATATTGGTTTATAACAGCTGTAAAGGTCACTGCTAGTCTGGGGCTGCATCACAATCTATGTATTTCTACGACTGCTACTTCACTTTACTAAAGGTAGTGTGTATGACAGTTTTGAGATGTAGTTCCAGTGACATTTAGACATAAAAACAACAAATATACTTGCTTACCTCAAATCTCTTTGGCATAATTTAGTGATGTCTGCTAAGTGATTTAACATAGCGACACTCTTGCTAATAACCTATTGGTGGGGACATTTGTATATTATCTATTGGTACTAAAAAGATAGTGTTTGTTAATAAACATTAATTTTTTGTCATTTTATGAGGAGAAGAAAAAAAAAACATATCAATCAACATTGTGACAACAACCCAGAAAGACCCACTTCACACCAAGAACGATAACTATAAAGAGAAAGATAACTATATTAGCATCCACACCATCTGACGATATTGTTCTGTTTATTAGAAGCATGCACTGCAGTTTTGGCATCTGTTGCTTTAAAGTCCCCCTGTAGTCAATAATTGTATCCCATAAAACTCATCTTTGACCACCAAAATTACATATTTAAATGTTTTTTTAAATGTCTTCATGCCTTAAAAATATCTTGAATGTAGCTCTACACCCTTGCCTCATTTAGTATACACAACGCGGTTCTATGAATATGCAAATGAGCCCCGCCTCCACTCACTCACTCAGCTCAGAGATCCACTGGTTGACGATCACACGTTGATCTGATTGGTTACAAGGTAGTTTGTGACGTCAGAAACACCAGCGATTTCAAAGCGTGTTTTTGAGACTGTCTTTGGTTCACTGCAGTTTTAAGGAGAAAATACTCAGCAATGGTGTCGACTTATGAATTTACACATGGTTTGTCTTAAAGCATATTAAAAACACCACATAGACACATAAACAACACTAAACGCTTGATTTTCACCACGGGGGGGACTTTAAATGCTCAAACTCTTTAAAGCAGGATGGATTTTGATTGGGTGTCAATTTTATTATCGGTCATCAGCTGGAAAAAATCATTCTGCCTTAATACCCTAATGTGCTGTTGAGTTTTGCACATAAAATGTCACATAACTTGCCCTAGCATCATACTGGTGACTTTTGCATGGCAAACACCACTCAGTTTTTCCTCTGAAAATAAAATCTAGTTTAGCGTACTGTGATTTGGGATGCACTAATCTTGCATTCTATATAGTTTGCGAATTGGGGCACAGCCTGAATGTGCAGGGCAGGCTTTTCTGAGGAGGATTGGAAGGTGTTTCAGGATTGGCTGTTTAAACGGCTTTCCATATCAGCAGCGTCTAGAGGAGACGAGCCCAGACCGAGGGGATGAATGTGGCGGTTTGACCCGCCTGGATCATGCGGTGCTTTGCTCTCAGTCATAACTATGCAGCTCATATGGAAAATGCCCACTGTCACAACACATCTGCTTCCAAATGATAAGCCGTGGAGAGTCGGGAAGCACGGCGGAGCGGAGGAACAGAGGAGCTGCAATGGAAATGGAGAGCCCTGGGGGGTGCGAGCTTAGTAATGACCCGAAGAGAGGACACGAGTCCTTGGCCTTAGCCGGCAGTCGGCTGCGAGAAGCCCGGGCACACTTTATTTGGTTACAAGAGATTAATAGGACTAAGCTGCTCCGCTGGATAAATCAGTGCTTCATTGTGAGGGCCGAATTACTGCGCTTGGTGATTCTCTATGTATTCTTGCCCTGGAGGAAACACCAAACACACTATCACATCGCACGAGGAGGAGTGCGAGAAATTAGCATGGATGCTAATCCTCATAGAATGACAAAAGAACTTGCGTTTATTTACCAATACTGTGTCCTTTTGTTACAAGCAGCCGATATACTATACGTTTTACTGTATGTGCAAAAAACCCAATGGCAAAAAAATCTAAAAACACAAGAGCTATTTTGGCGACTCACTGATTGGTGTAATTTTGTATACAGCATCATGGGTAATGTCGTTTTTTCACTAGGAATTCTGCTGTTAAAAACGATTATTTAAAAAATAAGCTGGAATAATGCAGGCTGACGGCTTTAACAGAAGCAAAAAAGGTTTGGAAACATCCTGTGAAATCTGTGCTGGCAAAGTCCGTGCTTGAAATCGGTTCAGCACAATCCTCGTTCGTTAACATTGTCAGGGTCTGAATCGGGCTTCGAAATGGTTTGAAATTGACGCCATCGTTAATATTTACATCTGAGTAGAGCTTGTGATTGTGGAGGGGCGTGACATTTCTTGAACACATGCCAATCACAACACATTTCGTATTTCAGAAGGAGGGGCTTCATCGAAAATTATGCGTTCAACCAGACTGAGGAGAGAGGAATTGTAATTATGTAAAATATGTGAAAAATAATACGTTTTTTGAACAATCAAGCATGAAAACATATTCTAGTACACCCCGAAAACAAAATCAAGACTTCGTAAAAGGACATAATAGGACTCTTTTAAGTAAGACCTTACGAATGGCTGATGCAACCTGGTCTCTAGATACAGTTCAGATACCTCTCTCAATGTAAATATGAGGGATTTTTTCCCCTCGTTTTATCATTCGGCAGGAATCATTCATGTCTGACACACATACACTGAACTTACTTAAGGTAAGGGGCTTGTTAAAATCATTATCCCTAATATGAGCAAACACCACTAATGAGATAAAGATTAGTGTGAAAATCCAGTTTAAAACAGCAGAAGGGCACAGGCTGGTACTTACAGTACTACTCATAACAAGACGATCTGACTCGTCATGATATGAAAGCATGTCTTTATTCAGTCCTGCGAGACTGTGTCCTGCGGCCTGCCTGCGGGCAGCAACGGCCCTCGCTACTGTCTCTCCTCCCTCACATTTGATAAAACACTTGATCTGGCCGCTGAACACGTCTGACACACACACACACACACACGGCTTCTGCATGTGTTAGATCGCGAACACGTCCCTCATTTGTGACACGTTGCCACTCTATTGATATACAGCAAAAAAGATGTGAGCAGTGCTTACTCTTACAAAAGTAGCTTATGCAGTTGCAAAGGTGTCAGCTTTTAACATGAGAATGCTATAATGTCCCAAATGGCTTTAGCATGTTGCAGTGCAGATGCTAAGGCGTTTTAAGTAGCTTTTAACATGTTATGAAGATGCTAGGATCTTACACATAGCTTTAGCATGTTGCACTGCAGATGCTAAGGTGTTTTAAGTAGCTTTTAACATGTTTTTGAAGATGCTAGGATCTTACAAATAGCTTTAGCATGTTGCACTGCAGTTGCTAAAGTGTTTTAAGTAGCTTTTAGCATGTTATGAATATGCTAGGATCTTACAAATAGCTTTAGCATGTTGCACTGCAGATGCTTAGGTGTTTTAAGTGTCTTTTGGCACGTTATGCAGATACTGAGCTTCCAAATAGCTTTAGCATATTGCTACGCGGTTGAAAATGTGTTTGTGTAGGATTTAACATGTTATGCGGCTGCTAAGATGATCAAAAATAGCTTTAGTAGTATGTCATTATGTGATTGCTAAGATGTTCTAAATATATTGTAACATGTTATGCGGATGCTAAAATGTTGCTATGTGATTGCTAAGGTGTTCTGAGTAGCTTTTAGCCTATAATATGAACACTAAGATGTCACAAATAGCTTTAGCGTGATGCTATGCACTTGAAAACGTGTACTGTGTAGCTTTTAGCATGTTAAACAGATGCTAAGATGTTCAAAAATGTTGCAGTTGCTTTAATTAGCTTTCATGTTTTGTGGACAACCTAAGATGTTCCAAGTAACATTAGCACGTTGCTACGCAGCTCAGGCGGGATTTTGCCAGTTTTATTGTCCGCTAGGCAAAATTGGCACGGCTGAGTTAAACAAGTTGAGTGTTAACGGTTGTTTAAATCACTACCACCTATATGAGCAACAGTGATAGTAATATTTGCTCTAACAAGCAACGCTAAAGCTTTATCTTCTGTGTGAGTGTCAAATAAAGAGACCACCAGGGTTTAATTGGGTGTGGTATTGATATTGTTTTACAGGTAATGAATTAAATCATAAACATAACCGACCCTGCGATGCTTTACTCTCAAATTGTGGTAAACGGAGGACGGGGAGCGACTAGAGCATGCTGTCTTTACTCCACCGAGGGCTTGTGTGGTCTGTCCACAATAAAAACACAACCCCCTACACATGACTTAACGCGGTAACTTCACCCAACAATCATGGCGTGTTTAAACAGCGGCGAGTTTAACGATCCGCTCGAGGAGTGAGCTTCATTATCCCAGCGCTCACTCGCTGCCATCTGTACTAGAGACATCAAACAAAGCCAAAAGCCCACTCTCCCAACCCCTCCCTTCTAATCCCACAATGCTCGGCTCGTTCAGAGCCAAGGAAAAGAATGTTAAGAGCCATCATTACCGGCAGATCTCTCGGATTTACTGCGGTGGGGGACGCTTGGAAAATGGAACGGAGGAGATTTGACTTGTTTTAATCACTACAAGGTACGGGTGACTTTTCTGAAGAGAGCGGTTTGTCAACAATCGCAAGATCTGACAGAATAAAGAGTGGTTTAAGTCCGGCGAGAGAGCATTAAACAAATATACATCTCGCTCCGGGAGCCTTAAGAGAGGCTGAACACTCGTAAACGAATGTTGCATTCATATTAAATGAGTAAAACGTGCTCCAGCGTAGCTTTGAGTTTCAAATGCACTGAACTCCCCGCAGACACTGGAGTCGGATATTCAAACTTCATCAAGAGATTTTTTTTCTTCTGCAACTTTTACTTGCATTATAATTTCATGAGATCTGCACTGTTCTGTTATATTTAACAAAGTTAAAATGCCTAAACGTACACAACTGCGTCTAAAGCATGCACCTCTGCATGTGCACGTGTGGCTTAGGTCCCTGCGGTTTGACATTGCGACGTTAGCGAGACACACGGGATGCTTGTAGGCTCACGCTGGCTGTTAGCACGGCAGACGTGATGGGACGCTGCCAGACATGCTGTGACAAGTCATTTGTCGTAGTTAATAATTCATATAGGCATGTTAGCACCCCAGTTGCACGCATGTGTATTAGAAAAGGCGGCTGTATTGACAGCATGAAATTTTAATGCGCTCTGAATGACTGGGCCGAAGAACAAAGGCAGTGGTGAGATGATAAAATAAAAATCTGTGATTTCAGAGAGCCGCCGAGTTTACACACATAAACCAATCGTGATTTCATTATTGATTACTCATGAAGTATCAGTGAAATCATGCATGCGCTGACGTGGCGCTCTCAAAGATGATGGATGCTTCGGCTGATTTGTTGCTTGTGCATTTGCGACTTGCCTGACCTCTGGTGATCTCATAAATCCTCATTACTGCGGGACAGAATCACAGGATGCAGTGCAAATGATTTCCGAGATTTTTCCATATCGGACGCTTTTCCCTTGGGTGCCCGTGGCAAATAAGAGCAAGGACCTCTCGGAGCGGAGCAACAGGAGAGCGGTCGCGGTGGCGTGTGAAGAGGTCTGCTGTAAGACGCCTCCAGACTCTGGAGATTATTATTTGGACTGGCACAGGCTGCTCCAGCTAATTTCAGCTGACATGAGAAGGCCCGAGCAACTCCAGGAGGTCCTTTACCCTTCACACACACTCATAAACAAGTACACACACACACACACACACTAGTGAGCAACACCGCTACAAAGGCCAGGAGTCCAGCTCAATGGAGAATTGCTTTCTCTAAGAAATGCTCTCCTGTCAGCTGCCGTACACACACACACGCACACACACAAACACACAAGTTGTTTTCCAAACACTAGTGAGATGCCCACCTAGACAGCATTTTCAGGAATAATAGGCACATGGAAAAACTGTTCATGCTGCTTTCTAAAGAAGTATACCAAGTAAACCAAAATCACATATCCTTCAACAGTATCCCAGAGGATTAAAAGAGGAGCATCCCAGAGGAGTATCCCAGAGGAGTATCCCAGATGTCTCACCTCTATTATATATATATATATATGAGCATCAGCACACCTTTAGTATTATCTGAAATGACTGTAGAAGGGGTGAGGAAAATATATAAATGTATTTTAATCAGAAAACAGCTACATCTAAAATAAAGAAATATAGGCACAGATAAATATGCTATATACAAATGTAAATGTCTAAAAGAAGAAAAAAAAAATCCCTATAATAGAAGAAATACCTCTGGGATGCAATTAGTTCTGGAAAAAGCTCTGGTTAGGGAAAAAAACGTGTTATCGTGTATTTTTTGGGTACTATATGTTTTTGTCTCAAGACCGGGATCAGTAAAGTATGTGTCTGTCTGTCTGTCTGTCTGTCTGTCTATCTATCTATCCATCTGTCTGTCTGTCTGTCTGTCTGTCTGTCTGTCTGTCTGTCTGTCTATCTATCTATCCATCTGTCTGTCTGTCTGTCTGTCTGTCTGTCTATCTGTCTATCTATCTATACATCTATCCGTCTGTCTGTCTGTCTGTCTATCTGTCTATCTATACATCTATATGTCTATCTATCTATCCATCTATATGTCTATCTATCTATCTATCTATACATCTATCCGTCTGTCTGTCTATCTATCTATACATCTATCCGTCTGTCTGTCTGTCTGTCTATCTATCTATCTATACATCTATCCGTCTGTCTGTCTGTCTGTCTATCTGTCTGTCTATCTATCTATCTATCTATCTATCTATCTATCTATCTATCTATCTATCTATCTATCTATCTATCTATCTATCTCTATCTATCTATCTATCTGTCTATCTATCTATCCACCCATCCATACAAATAAAATAAATAATAAATCTAAGTAGCTCACTTGAATGAAGCTAGTATTCTCCTGCCCCACTATCACAAACATGAAGGATCATCTCTCATTAAACAAGACTGAATCCGTCCTTATGTGCTTTTATTTTCAAAGTCTGTCTTCAATACAGGTTTTCAGGCAGTCTTCTACTACAAAACTCGCTCGGCATGGAATAAACCCTCTCCTGCAATGTTCCCGCCTCTGATCCACCGTGTTTGCTTTAATTCTCCTCCACATAATCACGTTTCAAACCATCTCCACTCCTCAAATTGAATTCTAATAGGCAGACAATGACCGTGACATCGGAATTTGCAGGAGAGATCACACGTAATCCAACATCTAAATTAAAGCCAAATTGGACGGCCGCTGGTAATTTGCGGAGTGCATTAATGATAATATAAAAAAAGTAGGGAAGACGTGATTTTAGACTGAGCTGGTGGAGTTTGATTCCCTCGCCTGGTGTCATTACCGGTGTGTTTCATCTGGACGGCGTGACAAACGCCCCACTGTTTCTGTGCCTCTCATCGCCACATGACCAGCCTGCAGAGTACACGGCTCTTCCACGCTTCTCTCGGCTCTCTGATCGCTTCTGTGGTGCAAAACAGCATTTTCGTAACCAATATTTTGCACTAAAAAATATCTAAACATCTTTAAAATTCTGAGAGGTTGAGATGAAGATATAAACACTTATATATTTAGAGGATATATCTTGGATAAAGTTTATTTTTCTTACGCAGTTTGCAAATATTTCTTCTTGTTTTAAGCATGAACCTCATTAAATTCTTTTTTCTTTTTTTTTTCGTCTGCCATCTGGGTAAGAAAAATAAACAGTTTTGCCTCTCAAGTACATTTTTACATCATTAATACTGAATAAGAAAAATACTTTTTTTGTGCATCGCTTCTGATAGCTTTTTTATTTATTTTATTTTTTGGAATGAACGGCTTGTACCGAAAACAAAAAATCTTTTTTCCGCCCGTCTTTCCTTTACAATGCAAAACTGATGAAATCAAAAGCAGCAGAACTGTGAGGATTACAGCTGTGTTGCATGAATCCCATCAATGCAAAGCTAGGTTATCAGCGAGCGTCAAGTGCTAACATTTTGTCTCTCTGGAGTGGTGGGCCGACTTTTTTCTGTGCTTTTAGCTGAACAAAAGAATGACTATTTTCTAGTCTATCAACACTCAGAGTGGGTTTTTATCATGCTATTGCCCCGTCTCCCGCTGAGAGGAGCATTTATCCATGGCAAGACCAATCAAATGCCCTCCTGTAGCGTCTAATCCTGCACTGATCCCCAAATGAGACTTGTTAAAGGCAGCAGAATGAAAACACAACAAAAGAAGCGATGCCAGACCCTCCCTCCAATTTCCACCGTCTGCACTTCCTGCTCGACTGCTCTCTCTCTCTCCATTCTTCCCGTCTTCCCGACCTTGACCTGATTCCCCCACAATCCTATTCACTTCAGTTTCTCTTTCTCTTTCTGTCCCATCAGCTTCATTCACCCCTTCAATTTTCAAATTAATGACTCATTGAAGTAATAATTCAGATCTGATTAATATTTGCACTCATGTCGTTCCAATCGGTGTGACTTTTGCTCAAAGAGAAATATTATGTACTGTATGTATTCATTATATGGAAGATTTTACATTTTTTTAGCAAATAGTGACTTAAACTTTGATTTCTTCCGGAATTCAGATTCATAAAAACAGAAATTTAGCAACCAAAACAAGTCATATGACTATTTTTATGATGCTTTTATAGTGCTAAATAATATAATATATTTTGTTTTTTCTGTAGATTTGAGTGAATGATTTGAGTCATTCAAACAGTCACACATATATTGCTTAAACGAATCTGTGTTTGTACTAATAAGGGCTGTGTTTCTCAAAAGCCACCATTGTTCTATACAAACAACTTAGTCTTACAATTCTTTTGGGAAACGCAGCACAGTTGAGTGAATGATTCAGTGACTCACTAATAGAAACAGTCACTTATAGAATTCTTAAATGAATCTGTGTTTGAACACATGAATTGAGTGAATGATTCAATGACTCACTCATAGAAATAGTAACATATAATTCTGAACGAATCTGTGTTTGAACACATGAGTTGAGTGAATGGTTCAATGACTCACTCATAAAAACAGTCACTTATATAATTCTTGAACAAATCTGTGTCTGAACAAATCAGTTGAGTGAATGATTCAGTGATTCACTCATATAATTCTTGTACTAATCTGTGTTTGAACACTAGTTGAGTGAATGATTCAGTGATTCACTCATATAATTCTTGAACTAATCTGTGTTTGAACACATGAGTTGAGTGAATGATTCAATGACTCACTCATAAAAACAGTCACTTATTTAATTCTTGAACAAATCTGTGTTTGAACAAATCAGTTGAGTGAATGATTCAGTGATTCACTTATAAAGACAGCTACTTGTCTCCACCTACTAGCGTAACAAAGTATCCTGAAGAGGCAAAAACAAGCAGAGTGATAGAAAAATGTAATAAAATAATAAAGTGGAGAGTCATTTCTCCTTTTGTGATTAAAAGAAGAAAGTCACACAGGTTTGGACTGGAATGAAATGAGAGTGCATAAATTATAACAGAATTTTCATTTTTGGGTGAAATATTCCTTTCTGGGGAAATCTCAGAGTCAAAATATGATACACCGGTGTTTTGCCAGATGAGAAGTTTATTCTATGTATCATCTTTTTACTATTTTAATTCATTTTACTCTAATTAATTGTATAACTGTATCATTTATCTCTATTAATTCCTTTCTATGTAAAGCTTTTGAATAACTGTTTGAATTTTCCTTGCTTTTATTTTGTGATTATTTGTATTCCTCTCTATGTAAAGCACTTTGAATTGCCATAGTGCATGAAATGTGCTATAATAAACTTGCCATGCCTTGCTTTGAACATGATAAAATTAGCTTTTTCACTGCGTTGATTTTCCCTCTTTTGCATTCTCTCACAGTCTCTCTCACATTCTTCTCCAGGGCTGACTATGATGCCGGAGGAGTGTATTCTGTAAAAAAAGGAACTTTCATTCCCGCTGCATAATTACCTCCCTTCTCTCCAGAGAGCTGGAAGAAAAGAGGCCACCAGTCAGGGGAAACCTTCCTCAACCTCAGCCTCCAGCGGGCGGCCCTTATTCGCCAGCACTGACCGTGGGTTAGCGGGGCCTGAGGGCCCCCATTCGCCAGCACCGACCGTGGGTTAGCAGGACCTGAGGGCCCTCATTCGCCATCACCGACCTTGGGTTAGCGGGGCCTGAGGGCCCCCATATGCCAGCACCGACCGTGGGTTAGCAGGACCTGAGGGCCCTCATTCGCCATCACTGACCGTGGGTTAGCGGGACCTGAGGGCCCTCATTCACCAGCACCGACCGTGGGTTAGCAGGACCTGAGGGCCCTCATTCACCAGCACAGACCGTGGGTTAGCGGGACCTGAGGGCCCTCATTCACCAGCACTGACCGTGGGTTAGCTGGGCCTGAGGGCCCTCATTCACCAGCACCGACCGTGGGTTAGCGGGACCTGAGGGCCCCCATTCACCAGCACTGACCGTGGGTTAGCTGGGCCTGAGGGCCCTCATTCACCAGCACCGACCGTGGGTTAGCGGGACCTGAGGGCCCCCATTCGCCAGCTCTCACCGTGGGTTAGCGGGGCCCGAGGGCCCCCATTCGCCAGCTCTGACCGTGGGTTAGCGGGGCCCGAGGGCCCCCATTCGCCAGCTCTGACCGTGGGTTAGCGGGGCCCGAGGGCCCCCATTCGCCAGCTCTGACCGTGGGTTAGCGGGGCCCGAGGGCCCCCATTCGCCAGCTCTGACCGTGGGTTAGCGGGGCCCGAGGGCCCCCATTCGCCAGCTCTGACCGTGGGTTAGCGGGGCCCGAGGGCCCCCATTCGCCAGCTCTGACCGTGGGTTAGCGGGGCCCGAGGGCCCCCATTCGCCAGCTCTGACCGTGGGTTAGCGGGGCCAGAGGGCCCCCATTCGCCAGCTCTGACCGTGGGTTAGCGGGGCCTGAGGGCCCCCATTCGTCAGCTCTGACCGTGGGTTAGCGGGGCCCGAGGGCCCCCATTCGCCAGCTCTGACCGTGGGTTAGCGGGGCCTGAGGGCCCCCATTCGCCAGCTCTGACCGTGGGTTAGCGGGGCCCGAGGGCCCCCATTCGCCAGCTCTGACCGTGGGTTAGCGGGGCCTGAGGGCCCCCATTCGCCAGCTCTGACCGTGGGTTAGCGGGGCCTGAGGGCCCTCATTCACCAGCACTGACCGTGGGTTAGCGGGACCTGAGAGGATCAGCAGGACTCGCTTCTCCAGAGGCTTGGCACAGGGATGATCAGCGACCTAAAAATAGTCAGACTTCTCATTCTACTCTCCCTTTCTCTCATTCTGCTTTTCTCATCAGCGCTACAGTCCAGCGTTCCCTCTCTCTGGCCTTTGGAAGGAGAGTTTGAGCGCCGGTACCTGCAGAAACATGAGAACGGCAGTTCTACGAGCGTCATTGTTTTCAGCACATCTGCAGAAGCAGTCAGCGCACCGGCCGTGTTTCGAGGAGCATGTGACGAGCACCGAGCCGTTTCCCATGATGCAACTCAAGCTGTTTGTACGCTCCAAAAAATAGCATTCATTTACTCAATAGAAAAACTGTTTTTAAAAGATATAAATGGATACATATTTCTCTGCTGTTATGTGATGATATATGCTTCTGTAAAAGAATTGAAATACTACACTACTCGTATTATCTTTGTCTTTTGTCAACTTCTACATCTACAGGGGAAACCATATCAGCTTTGAGGTTATTTTGCTTTCTTAACATGTCTTCTTTCAGACTAGTGGATAGAAAACATAAAATACCCATTTACACTATTTGTCATCTGTAGATTTAAATTGCAATACATATCTTTCAAGTTTGTGAGTTTTTTTCCCCATTTCAGAAGCACTTACATACACCAAACTTTACAGATGTTTTCCTATCTATATCCTGAAGGGTTTTACTGAGGTTCTCGCCTCATTTATAGAGCATTTTAGTCCTAAAAACATTGGATGTTGAAAGTATTTTCTGATTTATGGACTGATAAATAAATGTATCTAAAAATCCTTCAACTCTAAAATGTCGCTAAAACGATATTTATGCAAATGAGTGAATATTTAATTAGAAAATCCCTCATTTGCATATTCTAACATAACATTTCAGAAAACTTTTAATATCGTATTTGTCGATGCGCTGTGATTAATAGTAGTTAAAACATGCTTTAAATCAGAGTTTTGTGATTCATCTCGGTCCAAGGTTTTGAACTCTGTATTTAAAGGATTTTCTGAAATGCCTATGGAGCAAATGAATGGGAAAAAAACACTTCCAATGCAGCTGAAAAAGTGGGCATCTACCATTGCTCCCTATACGCATCCTGACGCAGAGCCTCTGACGCTTGTATTATTCTAGCAGATAATGAAGCACATTTGGCCTGGCATCGATATGCAGGGCACAGAGTCCCGGATCCCCACAGACGTAATGATACTAGAGAATGACACGCTCTTGAAACCCCATCAAGGAGGTCACTTTCACTGCTATAAATGTTCAATTCCAACAAGTCACGACCAATCTTGTATATTCACTGTAATTAAACATTCAATTCCAGAAGGAGGGCAGCAGTCAAATCCCTTAACAAACGACTTAGCCACAATCCAACTAGCATGCTAGCACTGCGTGAAGGAAAGGAAGGAAGGCGCTCTGGTATTACTATGGTGTTTTAGTGTTTTTTACTCATTATTTTGATGGTAATACTATGGTATTCTTTGAAACTCAACTTTTTTCAAGCTACAACCCACTAATATAAAACATCACCCAAATTTATCTGTGCAAAAACATCAACACAACAATCTTTAACTAAATATTTCACTACAAAATATAATGCACTGATAGTTCCAGGCACAGAAATAAGCGAAAATTCAAATGATTCAAATGAATCGGTGAATCATTTTTTGGAACCTGTTCATTAAAATGCACTTTCTCAATAAAATGTCTGGCTAAAATGAATCACTCAAAACTGTCATGCTATCCGCTAGTTGTAACTTGTAAGCCAGTTAAAGATAGTCAGAAAAGCTACACACCGCAATTTTTTTAAATATATTTTTGTCTTGTTTTCTAATATAAATATCTAAACTTTCTTAAATCAAGATACATTTACATGTGAAGCAAAATGACAAGATATTAAGGCTTGTTTTCTGAAAAATGTATCAAAATTGAGTTTACAAAAAAAGACTGAGTTTAGGCCTACTTAAAAAAAGGAAAATACGTCTGTCAATATGTCAAATAAAGAAAAAATTATATTATTTTCTCTTAACCTAATGACAGATATTTTTCTCTTTTTTTTTAAGCATGAACTCACTTAATTTTGATAATATTTTTGTAATGCTTAAAACAAGAATTTTTTTTTTTAAATAAACTTAATTTAAAGGAAAAACTATTATTTTCTTGCCCCGCTGTTTTAAGCATAAACTCACTCAATTTTTTATTTTATTTTTTCAAAAAAACAAAACAACCTAAAGTAATTTTACTTCTCAGTTAAATGTATCTGGAGTTTAGAATAGTAAGCAAGAAAAGTAAGAAAATGTAAGTACAATCATGTAAATACTACAGTATATGAATACGGTAATAATAATACAGTAAGGGCAAACAGTCCTAGTGTCTTATCTGACTTGTTTTGCTGGAGTGTGGCGCTGCAGGACTTCCCATGCTTCATCTAACAACTCGTGTTTCTCCAGAGGATTGTCTTTCTTCTGTAAGTCCCCACATCTTTCCTCTCGCACCCGCAGCCTGGCTCCCGTTAGCCTCGAGCCGCAAGCACAACTCCACCCTTACCCACAAACAGAACGAGTAAATATCGCTCCTCTGTCTCCTAAAATGTCCACAGACCCTTAATTATATGCCCACCTCTTTCCCAGCATTCCCTGCATGTCGGCAGTCCTTTAATGCGGCGCGTATTTAATGGCTCGGTTTGAATTTCCACCGTGGACTGGATCCCAGAGGGAGACGTGAAGTCTGACTGCTATGGCAACAGAACTGATATGTTTACCTGCCGTATATTGACGGACGTATCAAGTCACACGATCAGTCCTCGACGGGTGCTATTCACCGTAGCCACAGACGCTAGCTTAAACACCGCACTGATACGACTGTTGACACACACACACGATCATGTTGACAGATGTTCTTTAGAGTCAGAGCAGTGTATGACAACCTGAACTCTTCATGTGAGGTCTGCCGCTCATGTGGCTTTAACTCGCAGGAATATTTTAGGTTCAAAACATTCAAGAGCGGCTGATTGCACAATTATCATAGCATAATGAGAATAATTTCAATTCATCGGCTTAAAGAAAAAGAAAAAAAACACACTGGGCCTGTTTGATGAAACACAAGCAGTTCAGAAATCTGTCAGAAACATAAACTGTTAATTTAGACAACTTAGCTAAGCTAAAAAATAAATTTTACCTTAAAAAAACGTACCTTAGCCTCATTTTGTGAGGCATTAAAGGGCATTACTGTAAATTAGAGATGCACCGATACTACATTTTTCCGGCGATTTCTTAAGGAAAAAAAAATCTCTCCAAATTAATTCAGTAAACTATACAGAGAACCCTCTCATTTGGTACATTACTATAATATTAGAGGTTAAAATGAACAACGGGACCCTAACTATTACATTCAGCTACACACAGCGATCTGTCATGTCACATTTAAGAGCATCAAAACGCCATTTATTGTTTGACATTCATGATCAAATGGACAGAATTTGAAAGCTGAGACTTTGTTTCTGATCAGGAATAACAAAGCACAAAGCTTTGTGCTTAATGTTTGGTGTAAACCCCGGACATGGCAACTTGAACTACGGGTGACTAATAGGGTCAAATAGAGCTTGCTTTAACGTTAGCTATATTTTTTTCCTATTTTAGCTATTTATAGGTTTCTCTACATATTACAAAATTCCAAACATTTCAGAACAACGTTGTACATTTTAACATATGTAGGAAAAAAATAAAGAAATAAATGGGGAGATTAGAAGACAGACAGGGAGCCAAGACATACCCAATATGAAAGGAACAATTATTGACCCCAAATAAAAATGTGCAGAAATCCCCAATAAAGTAAAACATTTACATTAAAAAAACTTTTTTTTTATTGTTAATGCGTTATTGTCACATAGACAAGCCCTAAATTCAACACGAGAGATTTTCTTCACACACAGTATGAGATGCAGTCTGAACGTTTTTTCCGCCGTTGTTTGATTGACAGGATATAATTAGCCCAGGTCATCAGCCGATGGCCGATATTGAAAAATAACTGCTTTTATTGGCCGATTATCGGCCGATATATCGGTGCGTTCCCAGCTGTAGATGCACGTTTTTGGACGAGTCAGAATTATCTTCTGTGGGAATTCACACCAATGCTGTCATCATTCCTACAACCATACGTCCTTCCTACATTTCAGAGCTGAGAAAGAGCAGAGCGCGTGTGGGAAATCAGTGAAAACACACGCTGTTGGAAAGGCCAGAACTGTTTTGGGATTCAGAAAAGTCCAGCGGCGTTTGAAGTTCAGGGCTGGCCGGGGCTCGGCACTCTTGCACCTGTGCTTTAGGGGCCATGGGAACCCGCTGAGCTCATACTTAACCGGTCCCTGTCCGGGGACACTGGCCTTTTAAAGATCTGAGCTCGGACAACATGAAAGGGAAGCCCTCTCTCCGCAGAGATATCCCTAGAGCGGGAGGAGACAATGGGAGAGAGACAGAAAACAGAATAAAAGAAAAGAGAGGGAGAGGATGGGGCTTATATTACTCGCCTGCAGATGCTCTCATAAAAAAAAACTAAAAAACATTTTCATATTTTTTAAAGAAAATGTGAGTACTGTTCGCCTGTACAAATGGTGCTTCCACAATGCTGCTGTTGCTATGGTGTTCTAAGCGTTTTTTTTAGGACACTGCTATTCGGTTGCTAGGGTGCTCAGAGATTTTTTTAGGTCATTGCTATTGTGATCTGATTGCTTATGGTAGCTACTATGATGAGGCATTGCTAGGTTATCACTCGGGCGTTCAGAGTGCATACAGTTACTACTATGATGTTCTAGGTGGTTCCTAGGGTGTTGCTAGGTAGTCGCTAGGATGCACACTTTTCAGTGTGTTTCTTTGTGGTTGGTAATGCATTTCTAGAGTGTTCTGAGTGCATATGGTTGCTACTATGATGTACTAGGTGGTTTTTATGGTGCTGTGACTTCACTATGTTCATAAGTGGTTGCTAAAGAGCCCTAGATTGTTTCCAGGGTGTTGCTAAGGCATTCCGAGCTGTTTAAATGCATTGCTATGCAGTTATTAGGGTGTTCAGAGTAATTTAGCTTGTTGCTGTGGTGATCGGAGTACGTATATGGTATATGGTTGCTACTATGATATTCTAGGGTGTTGCTAGGTGGTCGCTTGGGTGTTCTGGGTGCATACAGTTACTACTATGATGTTCTAGATGGTTTCTAGGATGTTGCTATGTGATTGCTAGGATATCCTGGCTGGTTGCTAGGGTTTTCTGGATGGCTGGTAGTAAAGAAAGTAAAGAAAGACCTGTAACATAAATGGGACTGAATACTTAATATTTAGTATTATAAGTTTGTTCTAACACCAAGTCTGAGCAACAGTCCTAGTAATGCTTGACTTAACGAGAAGGGTAGCTGAAAATGGAGTAAAATAAACGGAGCACTCGTGAGACAGCATGGGACTTATATTACTCGTCTGCAGATGCTATCATAGCTGAAAAATCTACAAAGTGATTTCCATGAAATTAGCAAGCTGAAACACATCTCCAGGCTCTAACCAGACTCTGCTCCCTATCACAGACTGAAGTTGAATCAAATTGAAATGACAAGACCCGTCTCGATTGGTGTCTGGTGAAACAAGACAGACTGTTAAGAAAAGTAAACCTCACGGAAAATGTTTCATAACACAGCTGCCATTTCGATTAAGTTAAATTTGCAGCATGTAAGATAGCTATAATAGTGAACTTCCTCTGCAGTTACGTACATAATTGCGCTGAACTCTGGTCTTAAGAGAGTATGAGAGCGTTTGAAAAACACCCAAACTACAGTGTGTGTGTGTGTGTGTGTGTGTGTGTGTGTGTGTGTGTGTGTGTGTGTGTGTGTGTGTGTGTGTGTGTGTGTGTGTGTGTGTGTATATGTGAGCTCGTTCCCCATTAAATCATGTTCTGCAAAAGTCAGGCTCTGCTCTACATTCATGGAGGGAAAAACTGGGACACCTACAGTGCTATCTGAGCAGACTTAGCGCAAAGCATGCTGGGTAATCGAGACAACTGCAGCCTGAAATGAGTCCGTCTTAAACAGGACAAAGGTACCGGCTGTGTATTAATGAGGTCACAATCTACACTATTCTGCCATTTTGAAGTCCACTTATAAAGATTTCGGTTACACTTTACAGTAAGTTAACATTAGTTAACTACCTTAGTTATACTTCTAAAGCATTAATTAATCTTAGTTAATATTAATTTCAACATTTACTATTACATTATTAAAATCAAAGGTTGTATTTGTTAACATTAGTTACTGCACTGTGAACTAACATGATTAATATTTTTATTAACTAACATTAACAAAGCTTAATAAATACGATAACAAATGTATTGCTCATTGTTAGTTCATGTTAGTTAATACATTAAATAACGTTAACTAATTAACCGTATTGTAAAATTTTACCAAGATTTCTTGCACGACTGGGTTTATCGTCACCATTCTCCACCTTCTTATTCACTGCATCCCAGTTCACCTACTTACACTATGCCCTAAAAGTACAGTAAATACTGTTTTTGTGAAAAAAGTACATACTTTTGAGTGTACATAATTGTGTCTTTAACAGTTACACTTTAGTGACATGCATCCTGACGCCGTTTAAACTGTCCTGTCAATCATCTTCTCACAGTTAAACTCGTCCACATTCAATTTAATTTATTTCCCTACCGTTTTGGACAGAAACAGCAGCACTTTCATGCGGAGACTCTGCTCGTGCGTTTGCATAATGACGCATTTAAAAGTTAATGACCAAACGTATCTTTATAAAAGTATACAATGCTGTTGCAGATGAAATATGCGGATAACACTGAATAAATAACTTTTAAGATTAGATACTGATTATTAATCACTCAAACCCCTTTATCTAAACATCTCTATTTAACCGCTCGCACACCAGCCATGTTTGTAGTTTTTAAACACTTTTTATTTGTATTTGTAGTTCTAATCGAATCCTCGTCAAATGAGCAAAAGTCGTGGGCAATATTAGCCGTTAACATATTACGATTTGGGACACACTAACGCTAATTCTGAATACTATTTAGGATGGATAGTAGGCGAATTGGGAAGCAGCGAATGACTTAAGCTGTTTATGATTTATATATGTAAATAACATTATGATTGGCTAAACCTTGTGTATAAAGTGTCTGATTACTAAAAGATGCTGATATGTAAATAAGAATGCTCATATATGTTAATGAGCTCATGTTTCTGATATCAATGGAACGCAGCAACGAACAGCCTTGGTTCTGCAACTTTGCTTCCCATTCATTTTCTCCACAGGGATTTCAACAAAGAGTTCTGAGCCTTGAACTGAACCATCCAGAGACGAATCACAACATTACATACTCAGTATCAAAGGAAAAAATGCAATACACCATGCAAATGCAAATGTCAAAGGTACAAGACTATGTGCTTAAATTTTGCTTAAGACTTTCATGATGCACTATGAATGACATAATCGAATCAGCATCAACATATTCAATAGTTTAGGTTTGTTTTTGAAAAATCAAGAAGTGTATGTTTGCTCAGCAAGGATGCAATAACTTGATCAAAAGTGACAGTAAAGACATCTCTAATTTTAAATAAACTCAAAGAATCCTGAAATATGAAAATATGAAAATATTAAGCAGAACAACTGTTTTAAACATTGATAATAATCAGAAATGTTTCTTGAGCAGCAAATCATCATATTAGAGTGATTTCTGAAGGATCATGTGACACTGAAGACTGGAGTAATGATGCTGAAAATTCAGCTTTGATCACAGGAATAAATTACATTTTAACACAGATTCCAATAGAAAACAGTTAGTTTAAATTTTAATAATATTTCTTAATAATACTGTATTTTTGATCAGAAAAATGCAGCCTTGCTGAGCCAGCATTATCTCATGAAAATGCGTCTCTATAGCACGCATTGAGTTTGTCGTGCAATTTATACGCGAAAATGAGTTTTTATGTGCATATGATACACAGTTTCCGCATGCATTTGATATGCACCCAACACCACTAATCCTAACCAAACGTATAACACACACGCACCCCACACCACTCCTAAACCTACCCATGCATATCATATGCACGTAAAAACTCATTTCTGCGTATAAATTGCACGATAAACACAATGCGTGCCATAGAGACGCATTTAGTGTGACCGGGTTGGCTGAGCAGAAGAGACTTCTATATAAGTAGTGTGAGTAGCGTGTTCATTCTGAGCAATGCAACGATAAACAATGTAGTATCAGTTCCTAATTCTCCATTTAATACTAAACACTGAACATTCGTACACTAGACGTCCAAGTACACAGTGTGCACTACATGGCTGGACTGTGGAGTTGTGCATTATGAAGATTACAGTTCATCTACATAGTTGATCAAACTCTTATTTAAAAAGAGCAAGAAAAATCCTTTATAAGTCTCATCAGAGAGAGATTTCAGCGAGGCTGCCATTTGATTTAAGTGGCTTTGTCATTTCTGAAAATCTCTGGACCAGGCGTCTAATATAAGATGAAAGCATACATCAATTTGGAGTCAGAGTTGAGATAAGAAAGCAGCGCTCTCCACCCTTCAGGGTCATCTCTGGAGACGCGCATGGAGATATCAATCAGTTCAAAGCAATATAAACGTGTTAGAATTGCATTGCACTTCTTTCATCTTCATTTCCTTCGGACCTGAATGTTTTCTGGGGAGAGACGGTGACCTTTTCATTTAACAGACGCTCATGATATTTAACTCACGAAATCTGACACAAAATAAATGAACGTGATCACACAAGTTCCTTTCAAACATGCAGTTTCGAAGCGTTAGGATCTCGACACCATCTCTGCCGGGAAGGCTGGGATATTATGACAAATCCACAGAAATATCCTCTCGTATGTCCGTTCGGAGAGTTCAGGATTTTGGGGAAACTGGGCAGAAATGCAGGTGCTGGGATTCTTAAGGGAAATCACAGCATTAGTCTGACATTTACTAGCCGTTCACGTAATCTTTCCAAACCGTTTTAAATGTCAACATAGTTCAGCCGTGGACGTGTTGTAAAATAGTTGAGAGGTTGAATTAAAAACAAGGAAAGATGTCGGAGACGCGGCCTAGCGGATCACATGTTGAGCTGTGGTGCTCGAACAGACATTACGGGTTTGAATGCCAAATATATCATCACAATACATCACAATACGTTTTTCCATATCATTTTATATTGATATTTATCACAATATTAATTTCACACCATTAATGGCGGAGAAAACGTATTCCACATGTTTGCTGATTTCAAGTCACCATGCAATAAAAATGGACAATTCTTGTTTTTAATGGAATATTGTAGTATTTAATATAAATTATTCATTATTTAAATAAATAAATAATTTCATTATTTTCATTATTTAAAAAAAAACCATTTAATTGTAATCTTGAATCAGAATAACTCCCCCTCCCTCTTGCAGCATCTCTTCTCTTCTCTGATGAAGTGGGCGGGGCAACCTGTCACTCACACGAGATCCACCAATAGCAAACCACAACCATCCAATCAATTCCCCAGTCAAAATCAAGCCCCGCCCCTAGAGTAATAAATCTGTAATAATTTCAAGTTAAACCTAAAAACATGCAGACTTTTAAGTAGCATGTTCCGAATTGATATTATGGATTAATTTTTTTCAATCATTGTTATCAATGTATTCCCAGGCCTAGTTTCAACCATAACAACGGTGCACCAAAAAGATACTTGAGTTAGCCAAAACAAACGAATAAAAAAAGCTGGGTGTGTTTGATGGCCATCTCGGTCCACCTCTCCGATTCGACAGTCATTACTGCGCTCCAGACACCGCCGCTTTTAACCCATTCCCCAACGGGACGATCAAAATTAAATTTCATAGCTGGAAAAACGACATGCTGTAATTACATTACACAAAAGCCATTTTTAAAAGGCGGAGGAGGAAAAAACCTCGCTCATCCTTGATTAACTGAAACACTATTCTAATCAGGTTTGCAGAAGAGGCCAATCCGCCCCTGCTCGAAACCCTCGGGACACGGGATCAGGGTAATGAGAGGTGCCCGGGCCTTCAAATGAGATCATTCTGCCACTAATTTCACGAACAGGAGCGCGCTGGAGACGTGCACCTATTTACAGGAATGAATCGAGCGTATCAATAAGCAATGAGCAACATCAACTACACGATTGGTTGGAATGGAAGCTGCATCTCGAACAGGGCATCTGTCTCGCTCGTAATGATGTGAAGACGCGCTGGGATTCGTCTGGCGGATGGGAAGTGTTCTCTGAGCAGACAAGTGTTCCCGCCATCCACACACACACTCTCCGATTGTTTACCGGAGAGTTGAAGAGTCAGACAGACAGAGAGATGCTTGTTTTCTGAGAGCCGGGAGGAAGAAAGGATGGTCACGGAGATGTGGGAAACAACCGACTTCACATCAGAGAGACTCTCAATAATGAGCCGAGATCATTTCAAGCCAAACCACAACAAAACACACACGTCTACTCGATGAACGGCATATGAAAACTGCTAGCCAGAGGCTGATTCGTTTAGGGATGGGTATCGTGAGGAATTGATCGATTCTAGATCAGTTTCAGATTTCACTAAACGACTGCCTGACGGAGCTGTTAATGACTGGTTTAGTCATTGTGACCGAGAAAGAAAACAACAGAAAACAACTATATAATTTCATTCGCTGCCACCAGAAGTCTGTTGTCAAAAAATATGAATCACTTTTTAAAATTGAATTAAGAATGCCGTTTAAATTTTTATTCAATTGGAACTGAAATTGAATTAAGCAAATAGGAAGCAAAATTGTAACATTTGGATGGATGGATGGATAAATGGATGGATGGATGGATGGATGGATGGATGGATAAATGGATAAATGGATGGATAAATGGATGGATGGATGGATGGATGGATAAATGGATGGATGGATGGATGGATGGATGATGGATGGATAAATGGATAGATGGATGGATAAATGGATGGATGGATAAATAGATGGATGGATGGATAAATGGATGGATAAATAAATGGATGGATAAATGGATAAATAAATGGATGGATGATGGATGGATGGATAAATGGATGGATGGATGGATGGATGGATGATGGATGGATGGATAAATGGATAGATGGATGGATAAATGGATGGATGGATGATGGATGGATAAATGGATGGATGGATGGATGGATGGATGGATAAATAGATAAATAAATGGATGGATAAATGGATGGATGGATGGATAAATGGATGAATGGATGGATAAATGGATGAATGGATGGATGGATAAATGGATGGATGGATGGATAAATGGATGGATAAATGGATGGATGGATAAATAAATGGATGGATGGATGGATAAATGGATGAATGGATGGATAAATGGATGAATGGATGGATGGATAAATGGATGGATGGATGGATAAATGGATGGATAAATGGATGGATAAATGGATAAATAAATGGATGGATGGATAGATGGATAAATGGATTGATGAATGGATGGATGGATAAATGGATGGATGGATAAATGGATGGATTGATGAATGGATGGATGGATGGATAAATGGATGGATGGATAAATGGATGGATGGATAAATGGATGGATGGATGGATGGATGGAAGGAAAACGCAACACATCTCCAAACTGGTAAAGCGGGAACTTTCCTCCTGAATTAAATGTGCTTCAGTGTCTGGCACTGCCGTTTGCCACCAACTAATTTGGCTTGATCAGAAACACCTGGTCTCGACAAACAAAACAGTCTGTTGGCAAACTCAAACAAACCAAGACACACGGCGCATACGTGCTCCCGAACCCCCGGAGAAGCATATGGTGCGGACGAGCCAGTGAACATGTCATAAAGAGAGAGAGAGAGAGGCTGAACGAAACTCCGTCAGGCTCCATTGGTCTCCGTACGGCCCAATTTATCAGGAACGCTCCCTGTTAAAGGGCATCTCAGGCACGGAAAATCTAGTTCAGAGTTCAGTTGTTCAAGGCCATCGCTGTTTGAAAATGAAGCCGGCAGAAAGAGGCATGCTGGGAAATGCTAAGCGCAGCAGTCTCGCACTATTATTCTGTGATGTTAAACCTGACATCTAACCTCACTGCTGCTGGAGGGCAAGAGAGATCGAACACTGGACGGATATGAACAACACATTCCTATATCAAAGTGTACATTTAATAATCAAGGTTCAAAACAGTATTTTAATGTTTTTGTGGAAACCGTGAAACATCAAGGTTTTTTGATGAATAAAAAGTTCCAAAAGAACAGCGTTTATTTGAAATAGAATTTTTTGTAACATTATAAATGTCTAAAAGTGTCCTTGATATATAAAATCATTATTTATTTTTTTTGATCTTACCCCAAAGTTTTGAATGGCATCACAGTTTCCATAAAAATATGAAGCAGCACAACTGTTTTCAACACTGATAATAATCATAAATGTTTCTTGAGCATCAAATCATCATATTAGAATGATTTCTGAAGGATCATGTGACACTGAAGACTGGAGTAATGATGCTGAAAACTCAGCTTTGATCACAGCAATGAATTACAGTTCATAATATATATACTTTATATAATATTTCACAATATTACAGATTTTACTGTATTTTTGATTAAATAAATGCAGCCTTAGTGAGCAAAAACGTTAAACAATCGTAATTAACTTTTTTTGACATGTAGTGTATAGTTTATCAAGCGCCGAGAATACTTTTTATGCGCAAAAAACAACAAAAATAACGACTTTATTCAACTATTCAACTATACGAATAAAGTCGTTATTTTTGTTGTTTTTTTCGCACAAAAAGTATTCTCGGCGCTTGATAAACTTAAGGTTGAGCCACTGTAGTCACTTGGACTATTTTAACGATGTCTTTACTAACTTTCTGGGACGGCAGATATCGATTACATACAAGCCTATGGAGGAGTGAGACAGCTCTCAGATTTCATCAAAAATATCTTCATTTGTGTTCTGAAGATGAACGAAAGTCTTATGGGGAACAACATGAGGGAGAGTAATTACTGACAGACTTTTCATTTTTGGGTGAACTAACCCTTTAACTATGTTTTGAGGATACATTTGGACCCAGAAGTGACCAAAATCTCCCTTTAGGGACGTCCTCATTTGTAAATCTGGTATAAAAATAAAGTAATTAAAGTTTTTTTGAAAATGTAATGCAGAAAGTTTTGTGTGATGGGTAGGTTTAGGGGTTGGGTTAGCGTGTGTGTGTGCGCGTGTGCGCACGTGTGTGTGTGTGTGTGTGTATGTGTGTGTGTGTGTGTGTGTGTGTGTGTGTGTGTGTGTTCCTCAAGTATGGAACATTCCGGGATAGAGTGAGAAATCCTCTTGCAGTGTTTCCTACAGGGACGCCGTCTCTCGGATGCCCATATGTATTTGTGGCAGCAAACATTTCTCTGGCACTCTCTTCACCTCCCTTCTCCTGCACACTTTTTCCCATCCCGTCATTTTTCACAGCTCCTCTGAGACTGGATTTATACGCATTGCTAAGCATCTGTGTGTGTGTGTGTGTGTGTGTGTGTGTGTGTGTGTGTGTGTGTGTGTGTGGGGAACGTGCTGGTGTATGTGGACTGCAGGGGTCTTCCAGTGTAATTTCTGCCGGCTGGCCCTCCAGCTCTCCAATTAAAGCTCACACACACACACACACACACACACACACACACACACACACACACACCCTTCCCCCTCTACACTAGTGATGAGGACACGTCCTCTCTCAGTATACTGAGTGTGCAAGTATTTTAAAAGAAAGAGATTTCTCCTAAATACTATTGAGATTGAGAAGTGTATTATGTTCACCAAAAGTGCAGTAATATATTCTTATTACAATTTTCTATTCTAATATATTGTATAATGTAATTCATTCCTGTGATCAAAGCTGATTTTTCAGCATCATTACTCCAGTCTTCAGTGTCACATGATCCTTCGATGGCATCGGGACGAGAGAACCAATCAAGTATAGTGTGTCATAGTGGACGACAACCAACTTCAGAACGTCACGACAGATCGGCTGCATCCGATATCACACACTTCCCTACTGTATAGTGGGCTAAGAAGAACAGTATGAGACACAAGAAGTATGTCTGAATTCACAGTACTCATAAAAGTAGGCAAAAACTACCTGGATGATCTAATACTTCCAGTGAGATTCTGAAGTGTGCATCTGATGGACACTTTACATGAGGACACAGGTAGGGTTGCCAACTGTCTCGAATTAGCCGGGACGTCCCGTATTTTGGCACTAACGGCAAATCCCTTTCACTGTCCGGCCAGGTTTTGATTTCGGCAAATCAGTTTTTCATTCATCCATTATTGTTCATGAGTCCAACATCCAGCCATGCAAGAAAAAAATGAAATCTTCCTGAGGGAAAAGTATGCTATTACTTTCTTTAATTTCTTTAAAATGTAGTGTATAATGTTACAAAATCTTTCAATTTCAGATAAATGCTATTATTTTGAACTATGGTTTGTGTGTAATGTGGCTTTTTTGTGTGACCTTAAAATTCGTTTTAGAATTAAATTGTACATAAATTAAGTTAAGCAAAACAAATGTGTTTATATATGTGTCAGAGAAAATTTGAAACACATACGAACCTGAAATGACATATACTGTGTGATACAGTACAAATATTTTAAATGTCCCTTATTTTCCCGTAAAGAACCATGACTGTCCCGCGTTTTTCTTTTCTGAAGTTGGCAACCCTATAGCCACGGGAGAGGGTTTGCGACGCAACTGACGCTGGTAGGTCACGTGACAATGACAACATGGCAGATGTAGTCCAGATTACATTCATAGTACACACATTCATACTACACTCTCAGAAAATAAAGTACATAATCGTACCTTTAGGGGTACAATGGCTTATCACTGGGGCTGTACCCTCAAGGGTACCTTAACCTTCAAAAGAAACGGTACATATATGTACCTTTTAATGCTTTTTGACCCTCAAAAAGGTACATATATGTACCTTGAGGACCAATAATAAGCCCTATGGGGTGCGTTAGTGTAGATTGTACCTTGGGGGACAGAAATGGACTCCTACTGTATGTACCCCTGTTTCTGACAGTGTATATAGGACATACTTTTTTAGCGTCCGTGAAGTAATTACTTAGTACCAACTCAAGAGACTATGCGATTTCGGACGCAGCCATAGACTAGCATGTTTATTTTTTTTCAGTCCGCCACGATGGGTTTTGTCACATCTGTGGCGTTGGCCAATAGGAGCACAGAAGCTCTTCCGTACACAGCTTTCAAACATGGCGAAACGAAATATGAGCGATTGGTGCTACGCGGTGAATTGAAAAACAAGAATTGAACATTTTAAGAGCTACTATCGTAACAGAGAAGATATTGTGTTATCTGAACCCAGCATAAGCGAACAAGACTTTTGCTTAAAGGGATAGTTCACTGCAAAACGAAAATCATTTGACTCAAAAGAGGTTTTTTTTTTGTTAAAAACATATCACAAATGTAATATAATAATAATAATTATAAACATTATACATTTGAGATCTCCAATCGTGCTCAGATTTAGCCAAAATACCAAAGTCTGCAATCAAAACTCAGATATTTCAATAATATCTCAATTGTTTCTCCTAAACAGAGCCGTGACTGAACGGCGAGCAAACTGAGGCGTTATCTTAAGACTTCATATTTCACAAAAAGACCCCAGCAAATCTCACATGATCTCAACAACGTATCAAACTGTGCTCAGAATTGAGAGAACTCAAGAATATCCCAAACATCGCTCCTTAAGAAATGAATGGTCAGCAAAATGAGGCTATATTCATGAATCTCAGATTCATCGATAGGAAAATGAAAAGCGTAATCTCACATGATTCAGAAGAAATCTCAGCCATGTCTCAACGTGTGCTCAGATTTATATAGGCCTATACCAATTTAATTCTCCTCTGGATTTAAAGCATAAACATCTGAGATAGGGCAACAGTCAAATGATTCATCGAATTGTTTATGTGATAAATACATCTATTACAAGCCTCTGGAAAAGGTGCAAATCGATGAGCTAGTTTGGATCTCAAGACTGAAACCAAAACCAGCGAAGTTTACGCAACTCTATAAACAAAGACAATAAACAAATACAGAACAAGCATGTGATGTTGTAATATCTCTTGAGACCCAAAAACACCCTGAATTGTTCATTTTCTCAAGCTTAACATCACATGACTATTTCCCGCCGTCCAGCGCGTGACACACAGAAATAGAGCGATTCACACTTTTGTGACAAAGGTGTTGAAAATCTAAATGACTGTATTCTCATGTGCTGGTCCACACGCCGCAGGAAGTGGCAGGTGCAGAGGGGCATTATGGGTATGATGGGTGCTGGGAATTGAAACCAATTACATTAGCGGGTGTTGTGAAGTCTGTGCGAGCGCTGCCCCGTGGCCCTCCATTATTTCATCTGTTCACACACTCCTGTGTTCATCTGTGCGCGGGCGAGACGTCTCTGGGTGTCCAAGAATTTCATTTCCTACTCAAGTGTTTTTGTCTTGTTTTCCAGTACAAATATCCTTAAATCAAGATGCATTTATTTGAGAAGCAAAAATGTCCTAAGACGTTAACTCTCTCAAAAGTTGCCTTTTTTTTTATCATTCACAAAACTTGCATGGCCTCCAGAATATTTTGTTTGCATGAATAATATGTAAACATTCAATATATCAATAGAAAGAACAGAGCCAATGCTTTAAAACAAAAACATTGTAATTTATCCTCATGTATTTTTTTTTTTATCAACACTTGAATGTTGGAAAGTTTCATGGAAAAAGCAACATTTTGAACAAAAAGCTTTGAAAATGACGTTTTTATCCAAATATAGATGGAGGAGATCGAGTCCATCAATTTTTTTCAAATCAACTTAAAAATCAACAGTGGCGGTAACGCTGTCAAATCACTGGCCAATCGGCGTGTTACTGATTATATTTACTCACTTTGCTGAGTTTGTGTAAGACAAATCTGCACAGATTTAGTGCAAATACTCAACTCGTGAGTCGTCATGATATATTAAATACAGAGTATTGCACAGAATCTGCTCATATCTGGCTTACTTGCACACACACGTCACTACGCAACAAATAATGGCGCGCTTGTTCATTTGCATTGAAGCAATAGCGAAGAGTAAAAAGCATTGGGTTAACAGAAAAGACATTGCTATTTTCCAACATCCTACATTTTTTTTATGTTATTTGTACTGCAATGATCTGTCCACCTAAAACACATTTTTGGTGAAAAGCATGAGGATGAAATAGGATTTAGAAATTTTTGAAGGAAATTGGATTTAGTTTGAATAAGAAATGAATGTATGAAATCCATATTCTATATTGTTACATAACTACATACTACTATTACACACTGTGTGACACACACACACACACACACACACATACATAGGCCTACATACATATTATATATATATATATATATGCATGCTGTGACATAGTTAATCTGGTTTATTTCTTTTATTTTGGCCAGTAGAAGTTCTGAATGGCCGGTAAATTAAACATTTAGTAGCCAAATTGGCCGGTGAGTGAAAAAAATTCACTTCAAACCCTGCCTGTCAACGTTTAAGGCTTTAGATGTTCTTGCACCTCTCTCAGACCTACTCCACCCATCCTTTACTCATCAGGGTCAGGAGGACATCCACGAAACAGAGATCCTGTTCGCTCATTACTTCCCCTCAAACACTGACACGTCCCGCCAGTAATGGACGGAGCAGCGCGCCTTCAAGGTCAGCCGGCCGAGAGCAAACGCCTTCAGGAGACTCCGCTTCCCACTCGCTCCCGCTCGCTCCCGCTCCGGTGGGCAGGTGATGAACACACTGCTGCTCTGGGAGATGCTTGAAACGCAAGAGAGAACATACCGACTATGTTTACTAGGATACTCGCCAAGACGGGCGTTTTTACATCATTTTGTGTGAATTCGTCCGTTCAAGCGCAAGATGTCAAAGAGAATTCAATCCAGTATTCGCGCGCTGTCTGAGACGGCAGACACTGAGACGAGGTTTTCGGGGCGCGCTTCGGATGTTTGCGTTCATGAAACTTATTGATCTGCAAACGTCCTGTAATAATGTAGGAAACCACTCGTTAACAGTTCATGTTTAACTTGCATATACTATTTACACGTGTTCTGAGTGAACGATCAGCTATCAAGAGCATTCAACAGAAGTGCTCTCGTACTCTCTCTCTCGACATTTAACGTTAATAACACATGCCTCATTTTACTTTCTTTGCCATTGACTTCTGACCGAACTACAAACTTTCCACTGATGCCTGTGAAAAAGGGATGCGATTGGCTTGCTTATCAGCTCGCAACCACAGCTATATAGCCTACTATATAATTTTGTTTAATATTCCACTAATTATATACATTTACTTCATAGACAGTCTTCTTTTAGTATATCCCCATTATACTCTCTGTTGGTGTTTCTTTGTCTGGATACACACAGTACACACGCTGCCTGGTATCGGTATTGGTGCATCCCTAACAAAAAATTGTTGGCAAATATCATTTCTACAGCACTTGCTATGATGTGACATGCCTCATGTGTGTTTGACTCACATTTACAACATCCGCCCAAACAGAAGATTGTCCAGCCGCTGCAAACATCATGGCATTGAGGTGTGTTTGGGTATCTGTCATACCGTACAACTGCTAACATAAGACTATAGACATAACACAATGCAAGAAAGTCATTCTCTGAGCCATTTAAGGTCTGGGAAATATTTCTAATAAAAAACTAAACACCTCAATATTTTTCAGCTTTGATGAAAATCAATAAAAAAATGTGTGTGTGTGAAATGGCATAAAGTGAAGTAAACTCAAAACGGTTTATTCAAGTAAAAAAAAAATTACAAATATATAACTGGCAATACTATGTTTGTGATATAAAAGGCCTCATCCAGAAACACATTTTGGTACTTCGCCTTTCACCTTTATACGGTTGGATTTTGCCTGAAACGTAATCATCTGGAAATAAAGCAGCACATTGAGCCGGTTCTGCGGGAGAATAGTAGGTCAGAGACGATCAAACGGTTTGTGTGTGTCTTTGTAGTGCGGATGAGCAGGTCTGAATGCCGGATCCTCCCAGCCTGATGCATTTGAGCAGTTTTTCCACTTCATCACACTGGGAAATGTGTTGCAGAATGGTCCTGCATGCTTATTAATGCTCGAGGGTCTGACTAACAGCGTTCTTGGCCTCAGTCACTATCTACACACACATGCTAATCAAAAGCAATCAGCGAAGTCATTACAGGAAGAAACATGCATGCCAAATGTAGCTCAGAATGGAGGACTAGCATACTATTTCTGCCTATACTGCACCATATGTGCTGAATATCGCCTATTCTTGCACACAGTGTATGTGTTTTAAACCGTAGCATCACTATGTGTGTTTAACACAGCAAGGGGCGTCCAGATATCATCTCAGAAGTATAACGTTATTTCGCATTTTAATCCAATTTGGTGTAAAATGACTTGACTTTTGCCAGTCTGACTTTGATGAGTCATGGAGATGTTAAATCACAGCTCTGGTTCGGAAGGTCAAGGCGAGTGCGTTGCCTCGAGATACACTCTTGCACACAGTGTGCTTTGGTTACTGCAGATTTGGGCGGATGAAGAAGATCATCAGGGTTTTCAATGCATGGACAAAAACTACAGAACACACAATACATAATGAATCTGAATGTTCAGTTATGAGCTAGGCTACACACCACACACACACACTCTCACAAACACACACACACACACACACACACACACTCTCACAAACACACACACACACACGTTCTCACAAACACACACACGTTCTCACAAAAACACACACACACACACACACACACACACACGTTCTCACAAACACACACACACACACACACACACACACACACACACACACACACACACACACACACACACACACACACACACACACACACACACACACACACACACACACACACACACACACAGACACATTCTCACAAACACACACACACACTCTCTCTCACACACATACACTCTCTCTCTCACACACACACACACACACACACACACACACACACACACACACACACACACTCTCACTCTCTATCTCTCTCCCTCTCACACACACACATATTCTCTCTCTCTCTCTCTCTCTCTCTCTCTCTCTCTCTCTCACAGACACTCTCACACAAACTCTCTCTCTCTCTCTCTCTCTCTGTCTCTGTCTCTCTCTCTCTCTCTCTCTCTCTCTCTCTCTCTCTCTCACACACACACACACACACACACACTTCATCTATCTAATGAACTCCAGGGGGCAGCTTACATTGATTTCAATCAACAGCATTATCAGTCATATTAGATGCTGTAGCATCTGGTAGAAACACAATCAGATACAGTTCAGAAACTTCGAGACATCACGGCTGATATAAATGATCCTTCTCGAAGCCTTGCCTTAAAAACATCACACAAGCTTTTGCTTTATAGAAGTCCAGCGTGTTTGGATGGTTTTGAACACATTCTTACAGAAACTAGACAAAAATATGGTAAAATGTTGCTGCCAGGGCACTTAAAAATCCTTTAAAAAAAGTATTATGGATAAAGCGATGGAATAAACTGATTTTCCATGTTTTTTTGCATGGAATTCCAAAGATACTTTTTTGGGTAGTTTTTTAAGGAAATATAGAATAGAATAGAAAAGTGGAACTTGAGAACATCATGCTGTGAATGAAACATGCATTTTTGAGTAGAATATCCCTTGGACAAATTCTTTGAAGAAAAACAGCAGATAAAAATGTGTCACATAAAATTTATAGTAAAAATATATTTTTTTTCCCCAATTTATGAACAGATTTTACACCGTAAATGGAAATCTCTGATTCATTTCTATGGGACATTCTATATGTATATCTTGTTGATCAGTGCACATTATTCCACAGATGAAAAAATGATGTTCTCATAATCTTTAATTTGCTCCACCTGTAAAATCTCTTTCCATTTCAGATTACATCACCAACTCCTCTATTCTAGTCTGTAACGCCAGTGTATCTTTATCGCCCTACATTTATTCTCATCAAATATCCTTTCACTTAGAAATGGGTCAATGGGAGTAAAATGGGTTACGACTGGTTGATTTTATGATAGTTGAAGAGTCCTAGTACATCCCATTTCTTGCACCTTAAAATTCTTTTAAAAAAGTTGTCAAACTGCTATTTTGAAATATGAAACACTCTAATATTGCTAAAGGGGTGAAGATAGTAAATGTCTTCCCATAGAGATGGAACTTTCTTCCCTCAATGTTTTAAGAAACGATACTCCAATTTTCACCTCCTTTTACACAGTTCACAGAAATCTCCATTTGTTTCCTATGAGGCATTGTACAAAGAGTTAGCAACAGTAACAGTAGAATAATGTTTAATGTTGTTTGTGTGTCTATGTGGTGTTTTTAATATGCTTTAAGACAAACCATGTGTAAATTCATAAGTCGACACCATTGCTGAGTATTTCCTCCTTAAAACTGCAGTGAACCAAAGACAGTCTCAGAAACACGCTTTGAAATCACTGGTGTTTCTGACGTCACAAACTACCTTGTAACCAATCAGATCAACGTGTGATCGTCAACCAGTGGATCTCTGAGCTGAGTGAGTGAGTGGAGGCGGGGCTCATCTGCATATTCATAGAACCGCGAATACTAAATGAGGCGAGGGTGTCGAGTTACATTCAAGATATTTTATGGCATGAAGAATGTCTTTTCCAAGGAAAAAACATTTAAATATGTCATTTTGGTGATCAAAGATGAGTTTTAAGGAATAAAATGATTGACTACAGGGAGACTTTAAATATCTTAGAGGCGCTTGTGTTCGAGTTATAATGGAAGCTGGGAGAAATGAGCCAATCTGGGAGGTGAAAAACCAGAGGGAACAACCAGAATAGGAAGTTCATCTTGGTGTCAGCAGCTGAAAGATGAGAACCAGAGGGAATGTATTCAAGGTTGCCTAAAAACTCCCCCCGCCGGCTCCTCAAAACGCAGCTAAGCGAGACACACAGCAAGTCTGGCCGTCTGATGCTGAGCCCATCGTGGAAAGCTGTAAATACGCTGGCGAATCATAAAGCCAGCAGGTGCGTTCGCTGCTGACGGTTAATCATCCACCTGTCTCCCTTTCTCACAGCGGGAGGCTCTTCAAAACACCTTCCTCATCAAGATCCTCACAGCGCTCCGGTTCCCTGACGCTCACCCCGGAAACGCTCAGTCACATTCAGAAATCAGGGGGAAATGTGGCCACATACCAACCAAACAGGTGCGGAAGACGATAGCATGTTTGTCATCGAGACTTCGCCGTGTTTGGATGCCGCGGGATACTCCGGTGATGGATATAACGGCGAGAGAATGATAGCCTCCCCGCAGAGATCTAATAAATAACGCAGGAATCAAATGGAGATAAGGTTTCTCAGCTCCCCAGAGGTTAAGAGCTGCTAAACGAGGTTTTAGCGCAGGAGTATCGCCTCCGATAAAGGTTAAGCCCACTTCAGTGAATCTGCCGCTAAATCACGCCGGACTGGAGTATCGGTTATTCAACCGAGAGAGAGAGGAAAAAAATGGCTATTCAAGCTCTAATTCAATAGCTATTCAACAAGCCTTTAACAACACTATCAGTGCATTACATTTTAAGAGCAAAGAATATGCAAAGAATTTCAGGGTAATTTTTATGGAGCAAGGTTTGTAAAAATCACAGCAACTACTTTACTTCTATAATGTAACCCATTTCTGAGTAAAAAATGATAGGCCTATTTGATGAGAATAAAATGATTGATTAGACCACAAAATGCTGGCGTTACAAAACAAAATACAGCAAGTGGTTGGAGGAAAGAACTTGAAAATGAAGAGGGCTTGGTGATGTCATCTTGGTGATGTCATCTTTCTGGTCTGCGTCGACTCGATCACGTGATTCGCTCTGTGCTGTCGTGTCTCTGGACCGGAGCCCCAATGGAAAGCATATTTACACTGTCTGAATCGTTCCCTATCCCCTATATAGTGCACTGTGTGCCGTTCACCTTGTGTAAAATAGTAAATGTGTGAATAAGTGACCGATTTCAGCAGCAGCTTCAGCGTCTGTTTATAGTGTAGGGGGCGGAGCTTCAGATTCTAGAGAGCATTTGATTGGACAGGAAATCTGATGAGAAGCTGAAGTGCAGAGTGATGTCATCAAAATCACTGATCCATATTGGCGGAAGTGAGAGACTGTGTTACGACCTGTGTTTAGCTTATTGTTTTCTATTGCTCTGTGTTCCTTTTCTCTTTCTTGTTTTCTCTGATTTCAAACAGGTTATCCAATCATGGGTTGTAAGAAGCCATTGGTTGCCCAGTCGGGGCGTGGTCTTTATAAGGAGCTCATTGTTGGTTCGGTCGCACGTGTGTTGAGAGCTCCGGAATCCCTCCTCCGGCCGATGATCAAATTGTGTATTAGAGACTTTAAAGGAACCGTATGTAAGAAATGTATTTCAATTAATCATAAAATGGCCCTGATATGTCACTAGACATTAAGAAATCATGTTCATTTCAAATACTTATATCACTGACAACAGTAGTCCGGCCAGGATTTTGTCATTTAAAAGTGAAGTTGCAGCCCTCAACTGATGTTGATGTTGTCATGTTGTGTTTTGGCCTGAAGCTCCACCCTCCACCTATCTACCAATCACGAAGTCAGTAGTGTTTCGGCATCCGGGTTGCCAGCTCTGCTCTAGTTACCACAGCTGCAGCTACAAACGTGTCGGATAAAAAATGCCAGCCTATCTGGCAACCTCGAGTCAGGGGGGAGGGGGAGGGGATACACCGCTCTACAGTCATTTGAAAGTGATTGCAGTACCAGTTTTGGCCACAATCTTACATACGGTTCCTTTAATTAGTTCAAGTGAACGTGCATCTTGTGGTAACCTCTGAACCGTTCTCCTATGTCTAAACCATCTTAACAGTGTGGAGCGTAGGGGTGTCCTGCCTTGTTTATTTTGAAATAGTTTGATCTCTGTTTTTTGGCAGGGAGTTAGGTAAGATAAATGTATTTTCTTTTGTTATTTGATTAGGTCATTAATTTTCCCCTCTTTTCTTTTATATTCGTTTTGTTTGTTATTTTGGCCTTTTGGACACCCTGAAGAGTTGCTCTTTATTTCACTTGTTGTTCTTTAATAAATGTATTACTTCTTGCTTAAATTTTATGCATTTGTTTTTTTTATTATCGACCGGAGTGATGCGTGCTGGGATTCCATTTCCACAACCCAACAATAATTTATTACGCCTCTTTAGTGTTTTATATTCCCCTAAAGTCGGGGCGTGATAGACTGTAAGTTTTGAATGCTTATATCTTATAAATGTGAATTTTGTCATTGTTTTGGAGCACACAAGATAACAGTAAGGCTGACATATTCATACTAAAACAAAAACATTATTTAATTTCATGAGGACTTTAAAGGTTCACTACAGAATTATGGGCTCGCTATTAACACCTTGCGGATTAAATAAATCCTCTGTAGTGTATCTTTAAACTAAATGATAAATACCAACAATATGTTTTTGATGTACACTTTGAAATCATTCTAATATGCTGATTTGATGCTCAAGAAACATTTCTTATTATTTTTTGGGAAAACTATTGTTCTGCTTCATATTTTTGAGGAAAGGATAATAATAAAAATCTTACTGATCCCAAACTTTTCAACTATTGTCTAATACCTGATATAAATACACTTGACTGACTTCTGACAACATTTGTTGTTTGAAACATTCAAAACAACCCCAAATAATAAATATAACAATTAACTTACAGTATCGATACAGACATATACATTTCAAACGAACGCTTGGTTTCTGACAGCGCAGCTCTAGATGGAACGAAAGCTGCCTAAAAATAAAACCCATGAGCTCCTCGCTCATCACCAATGCCCCAGAGAGCAGAAAACTTCTCCCAGGTTCTTGTCTTTCAAAAACTTTCATCATCTCCACATTATTCACGCCTAAATGATTTAAAAAGCGTGTGTTAGAGAGAATTAGCGCTCGCGGGTCGGGTCCGCCGTCCTCCATAGGCCTGAATCAGCCGCCCTGACACGGAGAATGAGAGTCCTGTACATCTGCCCTGTAATAGATAACCACAGCCACTCGGAGTGAGTAATGGATGGATGTTTAATCTGCTGAGGTAGTGATACCGGGAGAGCGAGCGAGAGCGCCGTAATCCTTGTAATCCACGGTAAACAAAGTCTTCCCCTCTACGAGTGTTATCAGCAGTGGCGCTGGGAAAATATAAAGTGCTTTTGAACATATTAGTGTAATCCAATCCGAAGCCGAGGAGCCCGAAAGGTCTTCGCAAACTCTGAGCGCAAATATGGGTTTCATCTTCAGGGACTACACAAGACGGGAAACAGACCTAGTTTTTATGTAAAAGACTATGACTATGAGAGTCTTAAAAGCTGGAAGCTGAATTACGGCGCTTATATGTGCGTGTGTGTGTGTGTGTGTGTGTGTGTGTGTGTGTGTGTGTGTGTGTGTGTGTGTGTGTGTGTGTGTGTGTGTGTGTGTGTGTGTGTGTGCAGATCAACATCTCTAGGCCAGAAGGTCTTCATACTGGAAAGATCCATGTAGGATAAACACTGGTAGTAAAACAAAGACAGAAGGAGATTTAAAAACAAGATCATAAGGAAAGATAAAAGATAGAATTTAAGTAGATAGAATCTACTTTAACATGTACCAGAAGCTACAAACTTAGCATTAAAGATGGTGTAGAGATGGCAAAGACTTCAAGATACCACAAAATACTAGCGGTTCGTGATTTCAACAAACCCAAACGCTAAAAACTAAACTTCAGTATGTGCTATTATTCACCAAATCATGCGACTTGTGCAACAGAAGTGATTGGACTAATAGTGGACAATAAAACAGTTTTACTTTTTACGTTTGGGAGCGGAAATCTCACCAAGGCTGCATTTATTTAATCTAAAATACAGTAAAAATAGTGAGATATTATTGCAACTTTTCTATGTGAATATATTTTAAACAGTAATTCATTCCTGTGATCAAAGGTGAGTTTTCAGCATCATTACTCCAGTCTTCAGTGTCACATGATCCTTCAGAAATCACTCTAATATGATGATTTGATGCTCGAGAAACATTTATGATTATCATCAATGTTGAAAACAGTCGTGCTGCTTCATATTTCTGTGGAAACCGTGATTCTTTGATAAATAGAAACAGCATTTGTTTGAAAAAGAATCTTTTGTGACATTATAAATGTCTTTACTGTCACTTTTGATCAATTTAATGCTGAATAAAACCTATTTCTTTCCCAAAAAAAGAAAGAAAACAATCTTCCTGACCTCAAACTTTAGGTAGTGTCCTCAGCTAGTGGCGGCACTGCAAAACCCTGTCGGAAATGTGTTGTGCCAACTCAGAGAAGAATGTGAGCAGTCGGCCAACAGTAAGTGTGACCGTGCCAAAACCTGTCCAGAGCCCTACAAGACCCTCGTCCACGCCAAAACAAACCCGCATCAAGATTCATTCCCGAATGATTATGGATTCATTCACATACAACCGTCATTTTCCACCGCTAAACTGTTGCAGAAAACCCTAAAGAATCAGTTTCAGGAACACAACTCCCTGAATCAAATCTTCCAAGTGCCTGAAGGTTTCCACCCCGATCAAACACACTGATATAGCATTACAAGACTTCATAGAAGAGTTGCACACGATTAGCTCACTCAAAAAATGAGTTCTGGCCTTTCCAACAGTCACGACAAACTTGCGCTTCATGTCGTGAGTGTTTGTAGTCGAGTGAGGCCTGCGGTGCCTTTTGATTAACTGCAGCCTCTGACAATATGCCTCCAATAGAGGAGAAAAGTGGAGACCCTAATGAGCTCAATGTGATTTGACTCCCGCCGGGGAGCGCTGAATACACTTTGTCTTCTATTGAGAACGAAATAATCAAGATCTTTTGTTATAGCATGACTTTAAGTCGCCTATGAAGTGAAACGCGAACGCCTGCGCAGAACCTGAAGTTTGTTTGCGGCGGCGCGATCATACGCCGCTCTCCAGCTGCGTATCAGGTTTTATCTTCCACGGAGGTCTTATTTATAAACCCTAAGAGGTGTTCGGCAGCTGTAGAAATGACTCACTCGCTAAACGTCATCATCTTCTGATTCACAAAAGACCCATTTAAGGCCCTTTAATCTAGGGAACACAACAATACGCCGAATACAATTACAGGCACAACGTGAACTAATCTAAATCTTCTCTTAAAC
>NC_138723.1:29432315-29492315 GCF_965113295.1 Leuciscus leuciscus | reverse complement strand
GAGGTCAGGAGGACACATCCCTGGTCAATAGACCTCAATTGAGGAACCCTGGAGAAAGTGAGGTCTACATACATACAACTCTCAATAATAAAGTATCTTCAGTGGTTCTACAGCACCTTGGGTTCAGAAAACAACCATGGTTCTTTGGAGAAAGCCTCAAATATTGGTTTCTGTAAAATTGTTCTGTAAAGTCTAAAATATTGATTTATTGGTCTGTAAAGTCTAAAGAATTGGTACCTGGGTTCTGTAAAGTCTACAAATTGTTCCATAAAGTCTAAAATATTGGTTACTGGTTCTGTAAAGTCTAAAATATTGGTTTCTGGGTTCTGTAAACTCTACAAATAGTTCAGTAAAGTCTAAAATATTGGTTTCTGGGTTCAGTAGAGTCTAAAATATTGGTTTCTAAGTTATGAAACTTATATATTGGTCTATAATATTGGTTACTGGTTCTGTAAAGTCTACAAATTGATCCGTAAAGTCTAAAATTTTGGTTTCTGGGGTCTGTAAAGTCTAGAATATTGGTTTATAGGTTATTTAAACAATTAAACATTGTTCTGTAAAATAAAAAATGGGCCAGTAAAGTCTAAAATATTGGTTACTGGGTCTTTAAAGTCTAAAATATTGGATTCTGGGTTCAGTAGAGTCTAAAATATTGGTTTCTAAGTTATGTAAAGTCAATAATATTGGTTACTGGTTCTGTAAAGTCTACAAATTGATCCGTAAAGTCTAAAATATTGGTTACTGGGTCTGTAAAGTCAAAAATTTTGGTTTCTGGGGTCTGTAAAGTCTAGAATATTGGTTTATAGGTTATTTAAACAATTAAACATTGTTCTGTAAAATCAAAAATGGGCCAGTAAAGTCTAAAATATTGGTTTCTGGGTCTTTAAAGTCTAAAATGTTGGTTTCTGGGTTCAGCAAACTCTACAAATTGTTCAGTAAAGTCTAAAATATTGTTTACTAAGTTCAGTTAAGTCGAAAATTTCAGTCACTGGTTCTGTAAAGTCTACAAATTGTTCAGTGAAGTGTAAAATATTGATTTATGGGTTTGTAAAATCTAAAATATTGGGTTCTGGGTCTGGTAAGTCTAAAATATTGGTTTCTGGGTCAGGTAAAGTATAAAACCCCTCATATTAAGAGTTCCTTAATAAAACATGCTCTTAAGAGTTTTGTGAGTAGGTTTTTAGCTAAAACCCCTAGCTAGGAACTTTTAGTAGGACTCCTAGTGCAAATTCTTTGTGAATACAGCCCATACATTGAAACCAATAAGGTCACCTGAAGTCATACCTGTCACGATGCATCTTCATGTGAAGATGACTTACTTTGTGTCCTAACCAGGCGCAACACGATAAGATTCCTGCGACAAAGAATGTGTCTGTCCACACCAGACACGACTACGAGATGCAACAAAATCAATCAAAAATCACAGCCAATCAGAAGAGAGTGTGGGCGGAGTCTCTCTGCAAGCGCACGGCTCTCGCAATGGAAAAGATAAGTACATAAATATTGCACCATTTTTAACATCATTTAAAATATAAACTGAATGACTGAAACAGTCACAGAATAAACTTGTTTACATTGAGTTGACGGTTCGAACGTTCTTGCTTCCTTTCATTTATTTGCTTTTAATATGGCTATAAAGGTCACGAAAAATGATATTCAAACCCACATTACAACATTAAATAAAGCACATAATCAGTACCTGAGATTAACACTGTCATAGTTTGTATGTTGTCGACACGACATTGCAGGAATAAAAACATTTCTTAAATAAAAGTAAATGTAATTGTAAAATAGAATTGTCACGTACCACCGTCGTGGCTGGTTAGGACAAACACTCGGATTAACATGGAAAAGATGCCTTTTATTGCATGGTGTCTGGTTAGGACAGTGTTAAATATGAAAGCTTCTTTATTTGTCCTTCTCGCAGCTCGGTCACTCTGCTAAACATCTGCTTCTGTGTTCAACAAAAGAAAGAAACTAACACTGGCTTGATGACAGAATTTTCCTTTCAAAATGTTCTCCTATGACATCAGATAGTAAAATCCTCTAATTGGAGGCTTTATTTTTAAGAGCGTGCTCAACCAAGCAAAGATATAGACCGGTGGGAACAGATCCCCGAGGAGAAACGCTCTCTTAGAGCACCATCAAACTGTCGGCCAGTATTAGATATGCTGACCTTACAGACAGATTATTTGCCTCTGCCACAGGCCACTCAAATGACCCCGAGGGCAATTACATCGAGAATAGAATTACCTTCGCTTCTCCGGGTCTTTCACACTCACAATGCGACTGCTAATTCAATCAATTCAAGGCTGCATTCTGGTTTGTCACCCTGGCTAAGTTTAGCCGGCTGAGGTCTGTAAACACACCGGCGAGCTCAAACTGAGTGTGTGAGACTCTAGAGCCTCCTGGAGCGCTGCCATCATTGTGTTCCTTCATCAGGCCATAAAAACAGCCTTCGATCGGGTCAATCTGATTGTACTATTGTTGTTTTTTTGGCTGATGCATGTGAATGTGAACATATCACTTGAATGGTTCAATATAGAGCAAACAAATCAGGTTTATCCTTGCAAAAATAAAACACAGACTAAAAAGCTGCCCTTCTTCCAAGTCAATATCTTTTCCAGAATATGCATCATTATGCCTTTATGTTGCGGGGCCTCAACGCGACACAACCCTCGTTTAAAATTCAACAGTTTAATCAATAATTCATATATTGTCAAACACACTGCGCTGCTCTGACAAATGTAGAGGATTTTCCCATCACCCCTGTTTACGGCTGAATCCCAAGGGTGCCACTGTTGTTAAGATACCAAATGAATATCTGCCATTAAAACGAGGCGATGTCATTAGAGAAAATGAGGCTGATGAGGCGGATGTTGTAAACGGAGCACCTCCACCACTTCACATTCTGTTAATGACCATTATTTGTCTTTCTTATATAGACAGAGACTTAATAGTTGTATTAGATACCTAAGACAAGCACATCTATTGCAAATATTAAACCTCTTACCTTTCATATTACACTTTGGTAGATTTCTCATCCAGTGTAGCGGAGAGGTGTGCTAGCACTATTCTAAGAGACCAAATAAACAATTATCTGCAAAACAGCTGGAGAAAAAAAAAAAAAAGGACATACATTGAAGGAGGCAATAAGTCCAACCCAGAGACCAGTTTATCAGAAAGACTTGGGCTAGCAATCAGAACAGCTTAACACCCACATAGCAACTGCTAAAAAGGCTCTGAATACTTTAGCAACCACATAGCAACACCCTAGCAACTGCTGGAAATGGCTCAGAACACCATAACACCTGTTAAAAATGGGTCAGAACACATTTGCAACCATATAGCAACACCCTAGCCTAGCAACTACTAAAAATGCCTCACAACCACCGACCAACTTCTATAAATGGCTCAAAAACAATAGTAACTCCTAAAATGCTCAGAGCACCCTAGCAACTCTTGAAATTGGGCCTGAAAACCTTAGCAACACCCCAGCAACTATGAAAAATGCCTCAGAACACCTTAGCAACACCCTAGAAACTACTAAAAATGCATCAGAACACCTTAGCAACCACCTACCAACTTCTATAAATGTCTCAAAAACAATAGTAGCTGCTAAAATGCTCAGAACACCCAAGCAACTCCTGAAAATGGGCCTGAAAACCTTAGCAACCACACAGCAACACCCCAGCAACTACGAAAAATGCCTCAGAACACCTTAGCAACACCTTAGAAACAACTAAAAATGCATCAGAACACCTTAGCAACCACCTACCAACTTCTATAAATGTCTCAAAAACAATAGTAACTGCTAAAATACTCAGAACACCATAGCAACTCCTAAAACATGGCCCAGAACACCTGAACAACCACATAGCAACACCTTAGCAACTACTAAAAATGCCCCAGAACACCCTAGCAACCACCTACCAACTTCTATAAATGGCTCGAACACAATAGTAACTGCTAAAATGCTTAAAAACCCTAGCAACTACATATCACAACACTAATGCGAGCTAAAAATGTCCTCAGCAAATACTTAGCAACACCCCAGCAGTTTCTAAAAATGGCTCAGAACACCCTAAAGACCACCCAGCAACACCCTAGAAAATAAATTGTTCCTAGAAACTGCAACAAATGACCTTAGCAACCACACAGCAATTATCAAGAACATCCTACCAATCACATATCAATGCTCTAAATAAGACTCGAACCATTAACAACTGCATAGTAATGCCTTGGAAACCACCTATAAAAGGTTTGCTTTGTAGCAGCAAGTTTAATACATGCAGAGAAAAAAAAAAAAGTCTTTGTATACACTTCTAATGGCTATTCCCAATTACTGTAATGAACATAGCGCCGTTTATCTACAAAGGGATGCTATTTATATAAAAAATACTTTATACAAAAGCACAGGGCCCTTTAAAGCTGCGTTTAATAATTCATCTGCACTGGATATCGACGTAACAGAGTTCAACATGCTGTTTAAATCAACACCGCTGTTAAAGAGCAGTCGGGTTTCATCTGAACCCAGATCAATAATAACACAGCACAGCGGAGCCACAAACGCACTCTGAAGATGCAAACAAAGAGAAACGCAGGGTTTGTGTGGTCCCCTGGTGTTGGCAGAGATAACAGCATTTTCAGCTTTGTGTGTGAGTGTGTGTGTGTGTGTGTTTATGGTTCTGAACGTGTGTTTGTCTGTGAAGTGCTTGGGCTAATGTTAGTCCAAGAAGCCACATAAATATCCCATGTGTACAGCATCTAACATGTTAAACTGAAGAAGATATTTTTAGATTTTGCCACTTAACAAATGCTGAGATTTACTACTGTTCAAAAGTTTAGGGTCGGTAAGACTTCTGCTCACCAACGCTGTATTTATGTGATCAAAAATACAGTAAAAACAATAATATTGGGAAATATTATTACAATTTAAAACTAGATTTAAAAAAAAGACAAACTATGACGTTAGCTTGAGAAAGCCTGACCAGGTTTCAATACTTGAATTTTTGAAAGTTTTCAGTGTGAAGTAGTCTGAAGTTTAAAGTAGTCTTAAAGCTTGAAGGTTTTGAAAGCAATAGTCTATCAGAAAACAGACAGACAGATAGACAATTAGACAGATAGATGTTGCTAACATGTTTTAACATTGCTAACATGAATTAGCACATTGCTAGCATGATTTAGTATGTTGGCTAGCATGAATTAGCATGTTTTAGCACATTGCTAGCATTAATTAACACATTGTTACCATGCTTTAACACATTGGTAGCATGAATTAGCAAGCACGTTGCTAGCATTAATTAGCACATTGTTAGCATGATTTAGAACATTGCTAGCATATTTTAACATGTTGCTAGCAGGAATAAACATGTTGCTAGCTTATTTGAACATGTCACTAACATGAATTTACATGTTTTAGCACGTTTCTTGCATGGATTAGCATATTACTTGCTAACATGTTTTAGTACATTGCTAACATGTTCTAAGGTAGTTACTAGGCTTTGATATGATGGATGAAGCTTAAATACTTTATTAGACCCTCTCAATGAAAGTTTATGGGACTTTTATATCTTGTTTTGATCGTCTGATTAACGAAAATCATAAGTCGGATCAGTTAGAAAAGATTTAGCAATGCCAGTCTGAATGTCTGACCCAAGTTTAATGGTTTCAAGCTCTAGGAGTTAAAGTTAAAAAAAAATTGTTTCAGAAGAAGAATACCTAGCACAACAGTTTGCTGGCTTTCTAAAGCCAACATCATTTTAAAATGTATTTATTCCTGTGAGCTGAATTTTCAGCATCATTCCTCCAGTCTTCAGTGTCACATGATCCTTCAGAAATCGTTAGGGTGAATCTAAGCACTCAGTACGTCAAAGAGAAACTACAAGGGTCAAATTCCAGCGCTAGCATCAAGGCTAGCATCGCACGAATCACTCACGGCTCTCATTTACAATCAGACGCAGTGCAAGGGAGGATATGTACGATTTATCACCACGACACTGAGATAACGGCACACGTGACGCCCTTAGACATGCCTCTACTAACAAACCCAGGCGATTAGCCATGAGGGGAAGACTTGAATTCATTACAGCCCCACACACACCTGGTGCTCACACGGCAGCTAATGTAAAACGTGTTAGTTTCACCGCAGTGTGATTCTTACCGGATGTGTGAAAGTAGCTTGATGGCTTCTTTTGGTGGGCATTCGTTAAGCTGAAGCTTTATTTATGGCGATGCAGGTTATGTGTACGTTTTTAGAAATAAAGCTTACAACAGAGCTTCTGCAGTTCCTCGAATTCCTCAAAAGTTAATGCACAAATCCAATCAAACTACACTATTTTGATGCAAATTCATCTGTCATTCAGTAGTATGGATAATACTAGTAATAATGCATTATTTATCCTAGCATTTGTTTCAAGTGGTAGGCACTTTGTTCATGCATTTACATGGTAATATTAATCCAATTGCATTCAATGTGTTTACATGCACAACAAAACACAGATCAGCTTATAATAAAAACCTGATAATGCAAAAAAAAAAATTATAAAAAAATTAGCATGAGACTCATGCTGCACAATCTGTTAAATGCGTTTAACATGCAGTGAAATCAGGCTGGTTAGATTCTGATTAAACCATTTATGACCTTTATCTGATAAACCAACGCTATTTCAAATATTTACACGACCTTATGCGCTTTCAGGGGGGTTAAGCAAATTCAGTCTGAGATCAGGCATGCAAACACACTCGATGTTGGATTCATTTTTGTAACTTCTGCACGATAAACAGTTTTGGTATAGTGTTAAATAGTGTTAAATCTGGTGGTTTGCTGAATCACTGAAGATGGAGTTGTTCTGCATTGTGGTTTTTTTGCATCTCTGGCCGACCATGCTCTTATCTTTATTATTCTGTCTGACCCTCCTGTCGCTCTGTAAGAGAAATGAAAGGTTAGAAAGACCTGAAAACTTCTCCAGCCGTAAATAAGCCTGAACTGGAGTGTTTCCGCCCCTCTTTTGTCTTTGAACTCCAGTGATGTTCAGTGTCAGAGCGACTCCCTTCAGCCATTCGAGCGCTTTCATGCAGTTGCTCGTGTGTTTCGCTGCATGTGCGTGGGGAGCAGGGCCGTAATGGGCTTAAAGAAGGCTTGAGGTTAGTATCAAAGTCTTGAACCTGATAATAAGTAAAATCCCCCTTTTGTGGCTGTGGGAAAAAGCGGCTTCTCTGAGTTAACAAGCATGAAATGTTCCGGCTCTTTCTGGCAGCTCTATTTGTCACGCCTGTTCATGTGATTGCGGCACACTAACTTTTCCTGCTATTCTTTTCTTGCTATTTTTTTTTTTTTTTTTTACTCTCTTTCTGTCGCAGGGGTTATTGTGACTTCATGGTTTCACACACCACGGCAGGATATAAAGGGTCATTGTAAAGATGCTAGAAAATGAAGTCAAACAAGCCAGAAACAAGAAATCGTCAGATTATGCTTAAAAAAACATAATGAACGTTAAAGGTGTTGCAACAAAAATTACATGCTTAACAAGTATCTTTGACTTTTTTCCAGTTCTAAACATCCATTAAACATCCATTAAACAAGAAGAAGAGCAAATTTAAAAAGAAAATGTATCTTGAATTAAGTTCATTTCTGAAAATTAAATAAATACCAGTGTATGTGTATATATATATATATATATATACTGTATATGTATGTATGTATGTATATACTGTATATGTATGTATGTATATACTGTATATGTATGTATATACTGTATATGTATGTATGTATATGTGTATATATTAAATACATACATACATATTACATACATACATATATATATGTGTGTGTGTGTGTGTGTATATATATATATATACACACACACATACACACACACACACATATATATATATATATATATATATATATATACACACACACATACACACACACACACACATACACACACACACACACACACACACACACACACACACACATATATATATATATACACACACACACACACACACACACACACATATACAGTATATACAGTATATACATACATACATACATACATGGGCTAATTATGATATCAGGTCACAATTTGTTAATCACAAGGACTCATTAAAATAATCAACTGAATGTTTGGAAAATTCAAACACAATTTTCCCTTTGCGTAACATTGATTATGCCAAAGTGCCTTTAAAAACTAATTAGACCAACCCACCCCTTCTCATCAGACTGCATAATGGAAAATGTGTTTAACGGTTCTTTCCATTTGTCTAAAAGTTTAAGGCCTTTAATTTGCTGCTTTAACTAAAACAGTTGCAGAAGTAGAGCCGAATGATTTGACCACACAAGGACATTTATTAAACAAACAGCTCTGCCGCCGCAGCGAAGCGGGGAAACCAGCACATCCAGCTCCATAATCTAATTACTTTCCCACTCCCACCCAAACAGGGCAGGCGTATTAACCCGACCAGAGCATTGATCAGGTGGAGGGAGTTATTGTGCTCCAGTCCAGCGGGAGCCGTTAGCGGGCCGAGCTTCGTGCATATTTCATGATATTTCGATGTGAAAACTACAGAAACGAGAACGTCCTGACAGGAACTTCTGCAGGAGATTCACACTGAATTCAAGCTCAAATGAAGGTGACCTCGTTACCAGCGTCAGACCTGCACTGGTCTACCATTCATCTACATAAAACCATTCAAAGCCTTTAAATAATAGATACATTTGCTCTCTCTCTCTCTCTCTCTATATATATATATATATATGTGTGTGTGTGTGTATCAGATTTAAAGGGGTGGTTGATCATGATTTGACTTTTCTAACTTTAGTTAGTGTGTAATGTCGCTGTTTGAGCATAAACAACATCTGCAAAGTTACGACGCTCAAAGTTCAAAGCAAAGGGAGATATTTGCTTTTAAAGAAATCACTTTTTAAGGACTACAACAAACGGCTGGTAAAGACTACACCACATTCCTCCCGGGTTAGTGACATCACAAACCCTAAAATTTACATCAACCCCGCCCCCGGGAATGCAATTTATAGATTATCATGACAGAATATGCTAATCAATGACTAGAAGATAACTACACATAAGCTACATAAATTCATCGACTAACCATTCAGAAATGTCCTGTTGCTTCTACATGTTGTCACTTCTTCTTGAGTCTCTCCATCATTGTCTGAATCCAGTTTGAACATAAAAGACTAAAAGTTTTTGAAATTTTCAGTGCATGTCTGTGTGAGTGCAAGCTGTTGAAGCTCCGCCCCCTGTGCCGGGAGCAGCAGCTCATTTGCATTTAAAGGGACACACACAAAAACGATGCGTTTTTGCTCACCGTCAAAAAGTGACAATTTGAACATGCTATATAACAATATCTGTTCAATTCAATTGAACTGAATTGAGCTGAATAAATATTTTGCTACAGCTGCTTTACAGCAGAATTTGAACTCGTCTCATTTTTGATGAAGTTTTCCTCCTTAATTCAATTAATGTTGCTTTGCTGTTTATTACTATGAAGCTGCTTTGAAACAAATTCTAGTGTATAAAACGCTATAAAACGCTCATGTTGACGTAGAGCTGATGTGAATACACTCAAACGTGAAAACTACACCGTTCTGAAATCCACTGAGCTGCAGTCAGTAGCATCACTTCTTTTAGTTGATCCGTTTAGTCACTAGCATTGCTCTGCGATGTATCATGAGCTACGCCTGTGACTCCACCTGTCCTCTCCGATCAGATCCGAGCAAAGGCTCCCGCAGAGGTCAGGATGAAGGGACAGGCCCCCGGGAGACAGTCGGACACGGCGCCGCCGCTCCTGTGAAGCGTGAGCGTGAACAAACACCCTCAGAGACAGACCGAGCATGACGGCTACCGGCCCGAAACACGACATCCAGAGATCCAGATGAGCAGCTTACAGGAGACACGGCGTCCAGAATGAACACGCATCAGTGGTAGTTTATTAGGAATAGTGAGAAAGACAGCGCTGATGTAAGCGATGAGAAATCATACGCCAAAACACACTGTCGCAACTCACGCCTTTAGACTTTTACCTCACAATTTTCCATCAGAAGTTCATCCAAGATGATTAAAGTTTTGTTTTTCCTCCAGAACTTCATGTGGTGACTCAAATGTGCAATATTCCTGACATTAAGCCACAAAACCAGACAAAAACTGCACAGAATAAGACCAGTAACAATTTCACAATTCATCCATCATATTCAGAAGTGGACGAAAGCTATATATGGATCCTGAATGATCAATATTAGAGACTAATTTCATACCAACACAAGTGTAAAACTTCACAATGAACCGGTTGGCTTGAGTGATGAGTCACAAGTCATCTCGATTTACTGAGAGTGAAAAATGAGCCCGCGGGTGTGAACCACCTCTGAGCCGCTCGTGTGTGTGTGTGTGTGTGTGTGTGTGTGTGTGTGTGTGTGTGTGTGTGTGTGTGTGTGTGCGCAGCTTAATCTAGCGTTATGATCAAAGCCCCTCCTTTGTGCTTCTGTTGTAGGAGGCTCTCATGAGAATTGAAAGATTAATGTTGGCATCAATCAGTCAGTTTAAAGGAATCTCTTTATCGGGTCTAAACTAAGCCACGTTAATACGGCACATGTCGACTCCTTGGAGAACAAAGTGAATGTCACTGAATCTGGTGAGATTTACAGAAGTGCGAATCGAAAAAATGATAGCGACGGCGAGTCCTGTGAAGGTGACGTTCTGTCAGCGTTTCCCAGGCATCGTCTCCATGTTGTTTCTGTTCCTGTCAGGAATCACATTCAGGCTCTTCGCTCTCGCACAGCACATTTCTCGCCCTGCTCTTCACCGGCACACGGTCATCAATCACACCGTGGCTCCGCCCACTCGCAGGCCAGCAGCCAATCACAGTCAGAGCCCGCCCGACCAGGTGACATGTTCATTTTGATCAACTCACCTCCACGGTTGCAGCCGAAAAACTCTCACTGGAGAGTGAGTGACACGAGAGATGTGCTGAACAAACCTGAGCAGAGTTCACTGAACACACACACTGCAAATGATCAGAGCTCGCGGTGGGAATCCAGTTCTACACAAATCACTCATTAAGACGACGATTATATTAATGATTCAATGAATACAAATATATACAAATGATCGGATCAACTACTATTACTGATCAGTGATTGTGAGTACCAGTAAGTGCACTCATGACTCGATTGATTCATTAAAAAGAACCAGTTCAAACGAGTCATTTGGGTATGAATCAGACTGATGAATGAATCTGTCGTTCAGTGTTAAAGAAAATAGTATATACAGTCAAACCAAACATTATTGAGACACCAGATATATATATATATATTTTTTTTCTTTACTATTGTGTGCAGGACACTTTAGTTCATTTATATAAGTGAGGAGAGCTAAATAAAGTAAACCGTGACATATTACGCACAAAAATGATTCAGACACTTTGACCTGATCATGTTTTGCTGAAGTGTTTTTTTTCTTTAATTGCTAATGCTCTTTTTACACACAGACTGAACAAAATGAACTGGTTGAGCTAAACTGGTATTATCTAATTGTGTAGTTAAATTTAACAGCTGACAGATATTCAACATAATTCATTTGTGAGACAAAACCAGTGAAATATCAACTGAGTTCTGCTCATATGTTATTACCATTTTCTAAACTATAGCGAATAAACTGTGATACTGTGAGAAATGTTGAAGGCGTCTGAATAAAGTTTGGTTTGACTGTATATAGGCTAGTAATACTTCAACATATCCATTTAGTACAATATACTGAGGCTTCCACCATGCAATCGTTATGTGGAATCGGAATGGGAAGCAGATTTCCCATCATGCCTGCTGATAGCGCTGACTTCCTGCAGTGATGTTGTGTCTTGGCAAACGCAGGCTGATGTAACGGCGGTGTAAAGCATTGTGTGTAGGAACCCAAAAGCGTAGATGAAAGCAGAATTTAGAAAGCCGGATGAGGCGGGAGAGAAAGAGGCCCTCCCTTGCTTTTTCACACAATGCAGCCAACTTCCTGTTCCCCACAGGAAGTGAGCTGGAACTGAAGCCCCCCCGAAGCCCCCCCCCCCGGGAATAACAGCAGTGACTGCAACATCAGCGTCAGTCCATTCAGCGTTTTCATTATACAGACACATGTACACTCACACACAAGCGCACTCATCCTTAGAAAACACACACAGATGATGCGTACACACTCATGCGCACACACACACACACAGATGATGTGAACACGTGCGCACACTCTCTCACACACACACACACACACAGATGATGTGAACACGCACGCACACACACACACACACACACACACACACACACACACAGATGATGTGTACACACACACACACAGATGATGTGAACAACACGCACACACACACACGCACACACACACGATGTGAACACACACAAATGATGTGAACACGCACGCACGCACACACACAGATGTGTACACACACACACAGATGATGTGAACATGCACACACACACACACAGATGATGTGAACAACACGCACACACACACACACACACGATGTGAACACGCACACACACAGATGATGTGAACACACACGCACACACACACAGATGATGTGAACACGCACACACACACACACGATGATGTGAACACACACACACACGATGATGTGAACACGCACACACACACACATGATGTGAACACGCAGACACACACAGATGATGTGAACACGCAGACACACACAGATGATCTGAACACGCGCACACACACACACAGATGATGTGAACACGCACACACACACATATATGATGTGAACACGCGCACACACACACACACACAGATGATCTGAACACGCACACACACACACACACACAGATGATCTGAACACGCGCACACACACACACAGATGATGTGAACACGTGCACACACACACACACACACACACACACACACACACACACACACACAGATGATGTGAACACGCACACACACACATATATGATGTGAACACGCGCACACACACACACAGATGATGTGAACAACATGCGCAAACACACACACACAGATGATCCGAACACACACACACATGATGTGAACACACGCACACACACACACACACACACACACACACACACACACACACACACACACACACACACACACACACACACACACACACACTGCATGCTAATAAAACAGGACAGCTTTGATGGATTTCTGAAGCTGTGTTTGCGCTGTAAGATGAACAGACGCTGCTTAGCTTGCTGAAAAATGACACAATTTCAAGCATATATTTTACAGCCAAACTTCTCTTACGACGAGCACAAGATTCACTTTGGAGAAGTCAAATCTACTGGACGATTCGTTTGCAAACTAATTGGACACAGTAAAGATATTTTGGATCTCTTTCACACTACAAAATGAAAAGCAAAAGATGTGCTTTGGGAGTGTAAGTGATGCTGTCCGTAATACAAGACTAAAGTCAGCAAGAAATGCAAGAAAAAAGTACCAATGTTAATTGGAATGCCAAATATATATTTATTATGAGTTATTTAAAATGTATATTATATATATAATTTAAAATAAAATAATTGTTTTAATAATACCACCGTTTTTTTTTCCTAAATGAAAGGTTTCTTAGAAATGTATATACTATTTAATTTATTACATTAATCAAATATATTTTGAAAGTTGACTGCAGTTTAGTATTGTACTCATTTTGCATAATGCTGATAAACAATAGAATAGAAGCTTGTTTCAGCCACAGAATGAAAAATATAAAAGGTAATTGCGACTGACTTTTCACAATTGCGAGTTTATTCAGAGATATAAAGTCAGAATTACAAGTTAATTTCTCGCAATTCTGACTTTACAACACACAATTGTGTGTTTATATCTTGCAATTTTGAGTTTATAACATGCAATTGTGAGAAATAAAGTCAGAATGATCTTTTCAAATGTTTTATTCTGTGGCGGAAACAAGCTTCCATACAATAGTAAGAAACTCATCCAAAAATACATATCATCTAGTCAGTTTATGAGAGAATCATAATTACACTGCATTAGCATTAAAACAGCATCCAGTTTTTGTTGAGAACTTACAGAGAGAGTAAAAGACACATGAAAACCAACAGAACCAAAAGAACCGAACTAGTACCACATGTTCCTGGATCAACATCTTTGTAGATCCTGGAACAACTTTCCAATCGACCAATCAGATTTGAGGGACACGTTTACCGATTTTAGGGAAAGGTTATGGGTAGGGTTAGGCTGAGGAGTATGGATAGGGTCAGGACTAAATTTTGGGACAGGAATGTTATTCCAGGATCGACAAAATATGTGGATCCAGGAACATGTCTTACTTGGCAAAATCACGGTGAGTGTGAACACATCCTAACTTGTGCTATTATCCCTCTCTGCCAACGATTCGTTGTTCTCTTCTCGACAGGAGCACATCTCAGATCCCGGGATCAGACTCCTGACAGAGAAACACACGGGAAGCCTTCGTCTGCTGGACTGGATCTGAGTCTCCAGGCTAAAGAAGTCCGGAGATTTTAATGACAGCCTCTCGTCTCCATTATTCAGAGAAAATAAGTGACAGCCAGTCCTCTCAGAAAGCTATATTACACACCTGTCACCCAGAGGACCGATGTCTGCTACATCACCACTTCAGTGAGTTAGATAGTATTACACTGATCTTCTTCCTCATGCATGTTCCCTGTGAGCCGGCTGACAGATCAGGGCCGTGTCTGAAGGAGAGATCACCCAGAGAGAGCTGTAAAAAACTCATCTCTTATACCCGTTCTCATTCTTCCGATGCACTGAGATTCCCTCGCACTCGAACAGCTGCGGCACACGTCCTCGAGCGCCGGTGAAGCTGTGAATCTAGTGCGCTGCGAAATAAACACTCGACAAATGGATTACAGAGTGTGTTCGCAGTTCGCAGACGCACGCGCAAAACAATTCTGTGACTCGGGTCAGGTAAACCGCTGGGCTATGAATAACAACAGCCGTGCTTTCCATCTCAAACGTGGGGAACGAGAGGAAACTAATCTCATCCCGGTGCCAGGCACGGCTCACGCCGGTTAGGTCTCACGCGGGCAATGCCAATTCCACACACTGCCAGGATGCATCAGCCTGAAAGTCATGCCAGAGAAGAGAAGAGGTGGAGGGAAAGGGAAAGAGAAAGAGTGTTTGGAATGACATACTACCATAAAGTATGTACACGGTGTGTACACAAATAACCCAGATGACCTGGAATTTGAGAAAATGTGTGGTATACTTTAGACCTCATGTAGCTCCGCCCCTTATGTAGCCACACCCCTTATGTAGCCCCGCCCCCTTTCAGCGCTGCTCTCGTTTTCTTTTGTCTTCCGGTCTGTATTTTCACAGCGATCTTGCGTATTTATGAATGAACGGCTCGTTTTAAAATCTTCCCGGTCGACTGACATTTGTTAAGACATCTGCTTTAAACATTATAATCCTCATGATAACTTTCATTAACTTTACATTAAGTAAATCCACTTCACCAGCTAGTTACTCCCGGATAGCGATGTCATAGAGATATACAGAGCGACCGCAAAACGGAAGTTCAAAGACAATATTCTAAAGATGGCGGCGCCCTCGTTTCTATATATATACACACACACACACACACATACTGCCGTTCAAAAGTTAGGGATCGGTGAGATTATATAAAAAAAATTAAATAATAATATTGTTAAATATTATGACGATTTAAAGTAACTGTTTTCTATTTGAATATATTTTAAAGTGTAATTTATTCCTGTGATTAGGGTTGCAAAGGGGCGGAAAATTTCCGGAAAGTTTCCGGTAAATTTCCATGGGAAGTTAAGCTGGGGAATTTTGGAAATATTCATTACCACGGCAAGCGCTTGCGCGTCCACTCTGAAAGTAACTGTACACATAAGAGATGGATAGATACATTATTTAAGGTTATTTCTATTCGTTAGAATATTGATATATGAACTTGTTGTCAAGTAAGCCCTGTTGCGAGCATGTGCGTCTCTCTGAACTTTCAGTCTGCTGCACTGCTCTAGTTGACTTCTGCGCCTCCCCCCCCCCCCGAAAATATCACGTTCATTTTGAAAACGTAATTCCTTCTGTGGATCCTCTTGGTCTTTCTTCATGTTCCTTTGACAAATATCAGTGTCTCAGTCTCACGCACGCTGCATGTGAGTTAACCACGCCTACTTATTTACATGTCGCGGTATACACGGAATAAAAAAATCTGTTACGGTTGACATTTTCTTCCGCGGTAACGATATATACCGTCATACCGCCCAGCCCTACTTATGTGGTAAATAAAGTTATGCTAGCTTATTTAGCATCTAACTTATCAGCTTGCTATCTACTGATTAATACATTTGTATGTGATATTTGCAATTTAAACATTTAATAAATATATTTCCCCATAATATCATCAAAACTTACTTCACTTTGTTTAGTCCACAGGCTCAAATGTGTGCCTTCAATAGTCTTGTGCTTTGGGCTTCTGTACATGTGATGGAGGCATGCACAGTGCCAGTAGGGGGTGTGGTCTCAATAGCCATGCAGTAAGCAGTGTGCTATGTGCATGTGATTGAGGAATGGCATGGATATTCAAGTGTATTTGAATGGCATCTGTTTGTTTTAGTCAAGATTATGCTAAAATATACTTTCCTCAACTATATGTAAGTTCCCTATGAAGAGCCAACCTTCAACTTTGAAAATTCCCAGTTTATTCCCGTTTATTCCCATAAATTCCTGTTTATTCCCTTAAATTCCCATTAATTCCAATGGAAAGTTTCCATCTTTGAAAATTCCCAGAATTTTGCAACCCTACCTGTGATTAAAGCTGTGTTTTCAGCATCATTACTCCAGTCTTCAGTGTCACATGATCCTTCACAAATCACTCTAATATGATGATTTGCTGCTCAAGAAACATTCATTATTATTATCAAATGTTGAAAACAGTTGTGGACCATTTTTTCTTCAGGATTCTTTGATGAATAGAAAGTTCTATTTTATTTATTTGAAATAGAATCTTTTGTAACATTATAAATGTCTTTACTGTCACTTTTGATCAATTTAATGCGTCCTTGCTGAATAAAAGTATTGATTTCTTTTATCTACCCCCCCAAAAACTTTTGAACGGTAGTGTTTAATGTTACAAAAGATTTCCATTTCAGATAAATGCTGTTCTTTTGAACTTTCTATTCATCAAAGAATCCTGAAATAAAAATGTAAATAACCGTTTTCAACATTGATAATAATCCCAAATGTTTCTTGAGCATCAAATCATCATATTAGAATGATTTCTGAAGGATCATGTGACTCTGAAGACTGGAGTAATGATGCTGAAAATCCAGCTTTGATCACAGGAAGACTAAAACCTCACGCCACAAAAACTGTTTCTTTCCATTGGTAACTGGCCTCATCAACACCGTTTCACACACGATACATTAATCCCATTATTCTGCTATGCTGCATCTTCAAAGTTCAAACTGTGACTTTTTGCACACATTACACTAATGCACAGTTTAATGAGTAATATTTTAAAATACATGTCTATTTTTATTAATATTTTTATTCCTTGTTTTTATTAATTATTTGTATGCACCTGTGCACCAGGACAAATTCCTTGTACAAGTTGTACTTGGCAATAAAAGCTGATTCTGATTCTGAGGAATAAACTATATTTTTATATATATTCAAATAGAAACAGTTAGAAACAGAAATAGAAACAGTTATTTTAAATTGTAATAATATTTCACAATATTACTGTTTTTCTTTTGGTATTTTTAATCAAATAAATGCAGCCTATATTTATTTTTTTAATATATATAATGTTTTTTTGGGTTTTTTTTGCCATATCACCGACCCCTAGACAGTATACAGTATGCAGTGTAGTATGCAGTGAGCGGTACACTAGTATTCCTTTCTGAACGCAGCCAAATAACTACAGTATACAGAGAAGCAGAGAGAAGAGAGTCAAAGCTCATAAGATGGTTAGAAGAAAACCGAATCCAGCCAGTGTGAAAATCATCTGGATGTTTTTCTTGCATCAGCCTCCATGAGCTTTAACCACCCAGACTGAGGCCAGCACGCTTCCCACACACACACACACACACGCAAACGCAATCAAGGTGAAAGCGCTGCGGTTAAACTGAAACGTTGAGCTAAGGCAGTTATCGTCTCTCTCTCTCTCGGGCGGGTTTAATCGCCGCCCGTTGACGGTGGTAAATGGCTCACAGTGGATATCACATCTACACCATTGTGTGTTAATTGGACAGAGAGGGTTGCCCAGTGGCACAGACCTTTATAGATGGAGTTTGTGGATGGATATCTGCCTTTCCAGCCGTGGCACATTCTGCCAGTATTGATCTCCAGCATTCAATCTTAATTGGACAGAACCGGCCGGAGAGAAACGACCTTGACCAATGAGAACGAGACCACGTTTGGGCAGGTGCATTCATGCCAGGACTGATCTTATATCCACACTTGGCATGTGAAACGCTGCTCTCATTGGCTGTTTTTAACCTAATCTCTGAGAAAATGATTGCAAACACTCATCATCTTTATCTAAATTGTTTTCATGAGAGATGCAAAAATACTTTCTATTCTAAATTCTAAATCAAACGGTAATCTTCCTGTCTCTCTCTTGAAACAAACACGGAAGTGACTTAAACTGCAATTCATCGACTGGCCACTAGAGACCGGCTCCAAAAGAGAGTCAGTCCCATAAACCTCCATGTTAAAATGCCCAACTTTACAGCCGAAAAAAAGTATGTTTACATTCTGGTACAAAAAGTGGTTTCAGTCTATATAGTTAATTTTGCCCTTCATGATAACTGTGAGGGGGGTAAACATTTTTTATAACTCATCCGTTTAAATTATATTAAGCCTTAAAGTTCTGCATAATTAAGGGCGTGGCCACTCGAGTGACAGGTGGATTACCACTGATGTCACTACTAGCCGTTTGTCTGCTGTCTGTTAGCGTCACGTCACCTCAGCTAATCCGCCTCTTTCCCATTTTCAGTTATCCGGGAGTGATGCGCAGCCAAGATGGCGACGGCCGGCTCCGCTCACTTTGGGCTTCAAAAATGCTCTTCATCAACACTACGGGTGACGCCACCGACACTACGTCCAAACTTTTCTACAGTCTATGTTCTAAATTCACTATAAACCATTGCTTTATGGGAATTATTGCTTTAGCATTCTGCGTGGAATACTGTATCCCACAATGCAACACACTAAACTTCCCCATCTATTTCAAATTAACTAGAGATTAGAGATGCAACGGTCGACAGGCCATGAACTGGAACCAGTCAGTTTTTGCTCCAAACACACTTTTTTTGTCCAATCTCTGTTCCGGACTTGCACACAAACGGCATTACAATCATTTCCCAAAATGTCATTTGTGTGGAAATATTACAAAGTCTTTAAAATGGACGTTAAGTAAAAAAAAACATTCAACTGCATAAAACCACCCCGAATCCCTTAGTAATGCATAACAATGCTCAGATAAGCTGGTAAAAGGATCCCTGTTTGACTTACAGCCGCTCTGTGACCCGACAGATCTCAAAGCGCTGACCTCTGACCTGAAGAGAATCTCTGAAGCACCTGTCCTACAGCTGGAGAGTTCACGGGCCAGGCGGACCCGTGTTAAATCATTCTGTCCTGGTGTGAACTCTCAGGGTGAAGAATCAAGAGTACGAGAGATTCTTCAGTGTCGGAGAGCCTCTTCTGACAACTTGAAAAATAAATCTTTCTTCAAAATATGTTTCATCTGTGATAAAACATTTATAACCAGGGTGTGAACAAGGTGGAAAACCCTTGAAAACAGCCATATGTACATATCATATGAAGAGGTACTACTTAAATTATTGAATTATTGTTCGATAAAACACAAATATAATCTTTTCACGCTAAATTAATGTGGCAGAGAGTGTGAAATTGCTCATATATTTGATACAGCTTCGATTCTACAGGTTAATGATATATTCATATGTCTTTTCACTGGTTAAGGGGATTTCCAAAGACTGACGGCGGAATAGATTGATCTCTTGGAAATGTCAGATTTAGTTACATATATATTCAGTTATAGTTATATTGTACTCAAATAACTCTGTATTACAGTCATAATGTTTCCTTACGTACCATTAGTCTTTTACATCTGACCTTAGCTTGAACTGCCCACCTTCTATGCCGTCTGTAAATAGTGTTATTTATTGTTTCTGTTATTGTATTCGATTGGATATGCAACTGCAATCGCTCATTACTTGGACTGGGCAAATGTCTATTGGCTATAGTGAGTAAGCATAATAATAACCCGCCAAATTGGCTAGTGATTTGAATAAGAATAAAGCATAAGATCCCACCCTTCCTGAAAGCCTCATCTCCTTCGAAACACATGAACGTGAACAGCTTCATGTCTCAAAGCACATAACATTAGAATAATAATGAACATAACTTACAGAGCTCGACTGACTGCTGCAGATTCATTTCAGCGTTGATCGTGTTGCCATTCGAACCGAATGCAATGATTGGACAAACAATTTATGGTCCTAAATCTTCCACAGACGATATATATACACATATAAATACATTTAGACCACTTAACTTAGTGATTGCTATCAGGATGTGAAGAGACTTTCAACCTGCATAAAAAATGTCTGGAACAAATCACCCACCCTTGCTTTTAACATGCCGACCGTTTCTCAATACCAAATATGCCAATATTATAAAATAAAATGTTATTTATTGAACAGTAAATAGCCATTATAAACTTAAAATGATAAACTTTTTTGATTAATATTCAAAAAATATTTAAATTCTCAAATCTCAAACAAATGTTCAATATGCAAAAGAAAAACATTTCTTTTGAATAAAATTACTTCTTACTAATATACATTAATGTATTAAATTATTTATTGAGAATTCAATGTGTGTGTGTGTGTGTGTGTGTGTGTGTGTGTGTGTGTGTGTGTGTGTGTGTGTGTGTGTGTGTGTGTGTGTGTGTGTGTGTGTGTGTGTGTGTGTGTGTGTGTGTGTGTGTGTGTTAAAATACGTAAACATGCAAAAGAAAAACAAATTTATTATAGAAGGGAAATTAAAAAAATTCTAGGACAAACTCACAACTGAGAAGTCCTGGCGAATGTAACACTTCAACAATTAAAAGTTAAATTATTTAAAGAGGTACAATAAGAAATTTAAAGCTATAATAATCCTTTAAAACTGTAATGTAATGTTTTTTGTAAAGCATTACTGCTGGCCGTATAAATGACGTGTCACATTACGACTGGATCCGAGCAGTTTTGTTATTCCGAAGGCGTTTGGCTCTGAACTCTGAGAGTTGAATTAAAGCGGATATTAAACTGTTGAGATGTGGCTGTTAAAAGTGTGTAAAAGAAAAACAAAGCGCTTTATTAAAGCCATGCGCAGCTGCTTCCTCACACTTTGATGTATGGACGAGGTGCGTGCTGACGTGCCTTCTGTGCAAAGTGCTCAAAAACGTTTAACGATGCATGAAATAAAAAAAGCTGAGAAGATTTTTTTTTTTTTTTTTCTCGACCTGAACCTGATAAGACATATCACATTACAGGAAGGAAAACTATTACGTCTCCATGGCAACAGGCAGGCACGTTGGCCTCGGGCTCCGTGACAAGAGAACGGGGTGAGAAAGAGATAGTGTTGTTTTTATCACAGCGAGATTCCTGATTTCACTTTGAATTCCATTCGAGAGAGAGAGAGGACGTGTGCAATCCATCCTCCTGACATGTTATCGTCTGCTTCATTCAGTGAATTCTCCTGACCGCGGTCAACTATGTGGGTCCGGCTTCAGAATGGATACTTCAGAATTTTAAACTAGCTAATCTTTATTCCAGCAGAAAAAAACCCTGTATATATATTACGGTATATATTTTAACTTACAGTATATGCATATATACAGTATATATATATATATATATATATATATATATATATATATATATATATATATATATATATATATATATATATACACACACACACACACACACACTGTCTATATACAGTATATAATAGATGCATACATAGATTTATAAATATTAAATATTATTTATAAATCCATTTTAATTTATTTATTGAAATAAAAATAAATAAAAAATTATTTATAAATACATAAATACAAATATAAATGAAAATAATATATATATATATATATATATATATATATATATATAACATTTTATTATTTCTAATATAATAATAATATAATATAATAATTATATTACTATATTCCTGAGTTTGTATTAATTTATTTATAAAATATAAATTATTTATAAAACAGTAAAAAAATCTGTAACCAGTAAAACAAACAAATAAACAAATAAATAAATAATGTCAATAAATATTATAATAATATATTATTATATTATATTAATAATGTAATATAATAATTATATTACTATTATTCCTGAGTTTTTGTTTATTTATTTATTAAATCTAAATGATTTATAAAACAGTAAAAAAAATCAGTAAATCAGTAAAATCAAATAAACAAATATGTAAATAAATATGAATAACTAAATAAATAAAACAGATTTATAAATACTTTTTTTAATGTTTTAAAAAACATTATAAATAAATAAATAAATCAGATTTGTGGATTGATGGATGGATGGATGTTTACATAATGCATATGCAAAAGTTGGCAGGCTGTTGTTCTGCATTACTACGGTATATTGTGAGCAGTTTGAGGCACGTTTCTATGCTGGTTGCTAGGTAGTTACTAAGTGACTGGCTCAAGTCCCTCGTCTAATGCAAGTCTGTGTGATTTTTTTCATCCAGCAGGTGAAAATTGTCTGATTCTTTAATAAAGTAACAGCACTGCATGATGATGCACACACTGAACTTCAACAGTTAGTGGCGTTTGCCTTCGGCTGCTGTAAACCATCTGCTCATTTACACCAGAGTCTGAAGTCTCCAATTTCTACTGCAAACTCCAGCAACAGTGTTTACAAGACGCTCAGGTGTGCCAGTAATCAATAAAACAAGAGAATCCTCAAGACAAAGACAGAAGAAGAGAGAATGTGAGAGATCTTTCTATCCTCTGGAGAACGTCTGCTGGCCTTTAGAGCCGCGTGATTGTTTACATCAGTATCAAAATCAATGTAGTGATGTTTACACAATAGCATTTGGCAGTAAAAGTTGAGTTGGCGAGTAAAGCACGTTGGTAGCCGAGGCTGTTCCCACTGTTCCCGCTGTTGTGCTTGGAGATTAATAGTGTGATCAGTACAGCTGGGCAGAATATTAACAGCGAAAACTGAATCTGCTGCAGGCGGAAACATAACAAAACTATTATTGCAAATGCTGTGTTGGCGAACTACCTTAGTTGCATGTAATGTATTCTATGAAATGAATGCTGCAAATATTCACCAAATATAAACCTTCTTCTGTAGGTGTGTTATAATGGTTAAATAATGGACTAGCGATTATTTATTTTGCATAAAATTATAATCACAACAATTTAATGTGATTTGAAAAATGCTTGTTTGTCAGTGTTTTTTGGATGTTTTCAGATCATCCCCGCTTCTTCCGCAGTGTAGAGACAGATTGCAAATATTAAAGGATTACTTCACTTCAGAATTCAAATTTCCAAGATGTTCATGTCTTTCTTTCTTCAGTTGAAAAGAAATTAAGTTTTTTTTGAGGAAAACAAGATTTTTCTCCATATAGTGGACTTCAATGGGGTCCAACGGTTTGAAGGTCCAAATGTGAGTTTCAATGCAGCTTCAAAGTCTCGACATGATCCCAGCTGAGGAATAAGAGTCTTATCTAGACAAACAACAAATACAAATAAATATACTTTTTAACCATAAATGCTCGTCTTGCACTAGCTGTGATGCGCCACACATTACGTTATCACGTTGAAAGGTCACGCGTGACAGGCGGGAAATATAGGGGTGGAAAAACTCCCAAAAATGTGACCCAATTCCGATTTTTTGCTCAGATCGGATGTGTTCTATGACAGTGTAAACAGGAAAAAACGCATGCATTCGGATATTTCCAGATTGGTTTCAGGCCTCATTCATATGTGGAAATAAATCAGATATAAATTAGATATGTGCCAATGCGACTGTCATGTTAACAGGCAGATCGGATTTTCTGAGGCATTAGGCAACGTCTCCGCGGTTTAATGACGAGAGAAACCTGACGCGCATCTGCAAAGGGACGGATGGCACGACGAGACGTGGACAAATGTTGACACAACATATCAAAGGAAAGTGGACAAACGTTGACAACATATCAAAGGAATGTGGACAAACGTTGACACAACATATCAAAGGAACGTGGACAAACGTTGACAACATATCAAAGGAAAGTGGACAAACGTTGACACAACATATCAAAGGAACGTGGACAAACGTTGACAACATATCAAAGGAAAGTGGACAAACGTTGACAACATATCAAAGGAATGTGGACAAACGTTGACACAACATATCAAAGGAATGTGGACAAACGTTGACACAACATATCAAAGGAACGTGGACAAACGTTGACAACATATCAAAGGAACGTGGACAAACGTTGACAACATATCAAAGGAAAGTGGACAAACGTTGACAACATATCAAAGGAATGTGGACAAACGTTGACACAACATATCAAAGGAATGTGGACAAACGTTGACACAACATATCAAAGGAACGTGGACAAACGTTGACAACATATCAAAGGAAAGTGGACAAACGTTGACAACATATCAAAGGAATGTGGACAAACGTTGACACAACATATCAAAGGAACGTGGACAAACGTTGACAACATATCAAAGGAAAGTGGACAAACGTTGACAACATATCAAAGGAACGTGGACAAACGTTGACAACATATCAAAGGAAAGTGGACAAACGTTGACACAACATATCAAAGGAACGTGGACAAACGTTGACAACATATCAAAGGAATGTGGACAAACGTTGACACAACATATCAAAGGAACGTGGACAAACGTTGACAACATATCAAAGGAAAGTGGACAAACGTTGACAACATATCAAAGGAATGTGGACAAACGTTGACAACATATCAAAGGAATGTGGACAAACGTTGACAAAACATATCAAAGGAATGTGGACAAACGTTGACACAACATATCAAAGGAACGGGGACAAACGTTGACAACATATCAAAGGAATGTGGACAAACGTTGACAACATAATATAATCCATCGCGCTCTTTAAGATCACTAAATTCAAGGCTTTTGGTCATACCTAGGATATTCAGAACCACCAAAGGAGGGAGAGCATTTTCACATTTGGCTCCAAAACTCTGGAATAGTCTTCCTGATACTGTTCGTTGCTCAGACTCGCTCTCCCAGTTTAAAACTAGATTAAAGTCGCATCTCTTCAGCCAGGCATTCATATAATCCCACAGTTCAAACTACAATCCGGCCTCTACCTCATAAATGCCAGAGGAGAACTGGCCCCCGACTGAGCCTGGGTTCTCCCAAGGTTTTTTTTTCTCCATTAGGTCACCTGATGGAGTTTTAGGACACCATTAGGTCACTTGATGGAGTTTTTCGGTTCCTTGCCACTGTTGCCTTTGGCTTGCTCAGTTGGGGATATTTTGGGGATATTTAATTTAATTTGATCAATCAATAAATTCCTCTTGAAATAAACTTTGTTGTATTATTTAAATGTAATACTGTGAAGCTGCTTTGATACAATCTGTATTGTGAAAAGCGCTATACAAATAAACTTGACTTGACTTGACTTAAACAAATGAATCGGATATGGGTCACAATTGAAAGAACATGTAAACGGACGATCGAAAAAAATCGGATAAAAGGTAACAAATCAGAATTGGGCATCAAGACCTGCAGTGTAAACGAGGCCAAGTCTTTGCACGTTCGCTTTGTAAACACAAGGTCAGTACTTACGCCTACGTCACGCTTGACCTTTCAACGCGATTGCGTAATGTGTGGTGCATCACAGCTAGTGCAAGATGAGCATTTGTGGTTAAAAAAAGTGTATAAATGTTTATTTAGTTTTTAGAAAAGTTGTGTTCATCTGTGATAATTATATTGATGGACAAAACGTGCAAGTATCACAGACTTTTGTTGATCACAGAGCTTGTTTTCAACGATAACCCAAAAGCCTATGGGAAAATCCTATTGGGTTTTTGTTGAAGGAACCATCGTGATGCGAAACGCCGGGTTGGCCTACAAAATGACGTCATACCTAAACATAAACAATACTTTCCCCATCCTAGGAGGAAACATGGAGTTTGACATTGCACATGCAGTGGTTAAAACAACACTGTATTCGTTCGGTACACACATGCAAATCTCAGATACAATTTTCAGTCTAAATATGTGTACCGTTACACCCCTAATGTAATCAATAAGCTAGTATTTCATTCCAAGCACAGTCCGCGTGTCTCAAATCTCAATTCTGTGCACATCCAGGAGGCTTTTGTGTTTGTAAGAACACACAACATGCGGTCATTTCATGAGTGGCCAACACACTGATCTCTTGGAGTGTGTCGTCCGCCGCTGCCACACACTGCACTGCAGTAATAGACATAATGGCTTCTTTCTCTCAGCATGCGCTCGCTGGAAGATCTGTGTGTGTCTGTGTGTGTGTGTGTGTGTGTGTGTGTGTGTGTGTGTGTGTGTGTGTGTGTGTGTGTGTGTGTGTGTGTGTGTGTGTGTGTGTGTGTGTGTGTGTGTGTGTGTGTGTGTGTGTGTGTGTGTGTGTGTGTGTGTGTGTGTGTGTGTGTGTGCGTGAACAAACAGCCACATGGTCTCTCAGCGGTTCACATCTGCAGATGAACGCCTGGAGGAAAGACAGCACTACGACTCCTCCAGATAAACACACCATCATCTCTCACAGTCCTCCTAAAGCCGGCAGTGATGCTATGCAAATCAACCGCCCGTTTCAATGTGCGCTATGCAAATGTTTCCGGGTTCTGTTAAACCAATGGAGATGCAATTAGTCGGGTTTACGGTGCAGCTTTCGATGGTTAAAATATTTGATGGCAAAAATCACGCATTGTAAAAACAAACACGGCCATCAGTTTTAGCGTCAAGGGAACGACAGCTCGAGTTTTTAAATGTGTGTAGCAGCTGTGTAAGCTAACGTACGGCAAATGAAACGTAGCGAGTCTGATGTGATCGCTGGGACGTGGACAGCTAGCGTAGCATGCGCTCAATCATCATCTGTTTGTACCAATGATATGCCTATATTCAAAGCAGTAAATGTACAAGTCAAATGAGTGAGAGCCATTTGATACGCATGATACATGTTTTTACCATAAAATTAACATGTTTTAACAATTAAAGACTTACCAATTCAAATCATAAGAGTATTATCATTTTGACATAATCTGTATCTATTACCGTTTCATTTAATTTAATTACAAAAATAGTAACAAATGTCCTGCCCTGTCTTAAACTAATGAAACGAATCATTTCAACAAGTAAACAATCTCATCCAGACTTCGTAGTCTTTACACAATTTGTCGAGTTGACTGCGTCCATCAGAACAAATGATCAAACAAAATGTTATTCTTACATTTAATATACAAGTTCATCAATAACTACAAACCAACATTTAACCCAAACTAGCAAAACCTTAATCTTAATCTAAGATGAATCTGCAAACCTGCAAAAATCCATTTATTAATTTAATTTGCAAGATTATATAATATATAACTGTATGCAGACAATGCTGATGTTACAAAAAAAATCTATTTATAATATACATTGAATTAAAATATTAATATTTAATACATTACAGTTCAAAAGTTTAGGGATCAGTAAGTTTTTTTATGTTTTCTTATTCTTACATTTTCTCACATATTCTCACAAGTGTTTTTCATGTGAATATATTTAAAAATGTAATTTATTCCTGTGATCAAAGCTGAGTTTTCAGCATCATTACTCCAGTCTTCAGTGTCACATGATCCTTCAGAAATCACTCTAATATGATGATTTGATGATCAAGAAACATTTTTTTCTGCTACATATTTAGCATCATCTTCATGGAAAGCGCCTCAAACGCACTATGATAGTGAACACAATCGTCAGCCAGACAACAGGTGAGCAGCTCTCGACTCAGACAGTGTGTGTGTGTGTGTGTGTGTGTGTGTGTGTGTGTGTGTGTGTGTGTGTGTGTGTGTGTGTGTGTGTGTACACCTGGTGCCACGCTGCAGAGATTACATCTGTCAGGCAGAGAAACCTGGCACAAGTTTGCCCCGTCTCGACTGCCAACCCCATCCACCCACGGAAAGAGACGCTCAAATCCCTGCAAGCTGTTTCCTCCGGTTTGGTGCCTGTAACCGGTGCCTGCTCCTGAAACACAAGCCTGGGAGAGAGACCCGGAGCTCAGATTGCATGCGGCATGCGCCCTATCAATAATGCAGCGTCTTGGTTATTTGTTTACGCTCGTGGCTGGTGCCACTTCATTGTTTTTTCATGAACACCGTTAACCGCATATTTATGGCGAGTAACTGAGCGCAAACATCCAGGCATGCAAATGCAGAAGATGTGGAGAACTGTGGCGGGGAGAGTCTTCCTACTAAAGCTGGCTGATGCAGCTGAAAAACATATTTAGATTTTATTTTATATATCAATATTAATGCATTTGCACTGAAATAACTTAAAATTACTTAGAATTTGTAGCCAGTTACAATACAGGTGTTTCACACTAAATTTATATTAAAATGAGAGAAATCTAGTCTTATCAACATGCAGTAAATGAACACCTGGAAGAATCATATTTAATTCGTTTTTTAAGAAATCTAACAATAATTAGCTAAATATTTTATTAATAAAACATTGATGCAAAAAATAAATAAATAAAATGCATTGTTCATACAAGAGAGTAAAGAGTTAAAGAGTAAATTCATATTTCATCTTTTTTTTCTAATTGGGTAATTAATGTGGTATTATTCTCATCCAATTTAATACATTTTTACACATTTTTTACACTTGCATTCATCAAGCTCAACAATTTAGTTTTTATAGTTATTGTAAAAAAAATAAAAATAAAAATAAAAATCAAGCAAATTGTCATCCTTAAATTTAAGGATATGTCACTCAGGGATTATACTGTGAACACTTAATAATTCATTTAATCTGTCATTTTGAACTGATTTTGTAAATAAAAATAAAAATAGAGTAAAACAAAAAAAAAAAAAAAATTTCTTATACAATTTTTTTAATTATTATAAATTTTTTTAAATTATTATATTATATTATATTATATTATATTATATTATATTATATTATATTATATTATATTATTATAGCTTTTACTTCATCCCAATGCATTCTAAGACTGCTTTGTCTTTGAAGGATACATACAATGCTGCAAATAAAATTTAAAATATATATTTTTTTAATTTAAAAATTTAGGAATTTGTATATTGTTAGCACACATGATTCACATAAACGAATGAGTTTCTGAGAGTCTTGCTAAAAGCCGTTTCTTTACTCGTGCACTCACTGATGATTACTGAACTCGTTCCTGCGGTGCCCGGCGTGATGAAGAACAGGCCGGGATGGTACAGCGGGTCAGGAGATCAGAACGGGATAAACACCAAGAATCCTAATAAGGCCTTTAATCCAGCCTGATGTAGAAGAAACCTGAGAGCCGTAAATAACAGAGATAAAGTGTTCCGAGAGCAACGCAGACAGAAAAACACTTTCAGGGGCATTTTCTTGCTCTTTCAAAGCAAAATAGTTTGAAGTACTTGATGACAAAGTAAAGTTCAGATCTCGAAACTCCCTCACCAGTTCATCCAGGACATTTACAGAAACAAAACCATATGTTCAATCAGAAATCATTATGATTATGACAACACAACCATGAGCTCATTAATGTACCACCAACATTTACATAATCAACACCTGTTCAGAATTCAGCATCTAGACCCGCCCATACTCAACTCCACCAATCAGAACAGAGCTCATAATGGTAGTCTTAAAGGGACGGTACCAAAATTAAACAGAGGGGGGGAAATCGTCATGAAAACTAAATTATGACATTTTCTTGTGCAAAAACAAAAAACACATGACTAACCTGATAATCCAAAAATAGTAAGCAACCTTCTTGTATACTGCCTTCATAGGCATCATTTGCATATGATTTGGGACAATCTCTATGCATCATAGAAATGACACTCGTCACATGAAGCACACAATTGATTTCAATTGAGTTTGGCATCTAATTCTAATCTAGTTAAGGTCTAATTCAAATTAAAATACATGGTTTATACAAATAATGAGTAAACCAGTAAATTCATATTTAGTCAGTTCTCATAAATGGGCCATTCTACAGAAATGGTGCAAACTGCTGTCCCACAACCAAAAAACACATTAATAAAGCATTTAAGTATTCAGATTTTAGATGTTTACAAAGATCTTTCTATTATCTATTGAATCCCACAATAATATTTAAAATATCAGTAAGCTTAATATATATATAAAACATTATCATTTATTGGGTACTTTCAATTGGGAGGTGGCTGTCCCGAACCCTAACCCCTAAATTTCAACTTGTGAAAATTATATTGAAATGATTTTTTCCATTGTTGTTTTTAAAAATATCTTTTTGATTTCTTTTAAAAATAAAAGTAAAAAAAAAATCAAATAATTTTTTTTTTTTTTAAAGTCATGAAACTTTATGTAATAAATGTTTTATGTCACTACCGAAACAGTGTGTGTTTCAGTCCACTGTCTGAGATTGATTTTAACCACACCCCTACATTTCTGATCAGGAAATATGTATCTCTCTCTCTCTCTGTCTCTGTCTCTCTGTCTCTGTCTCTCTGTCTCTCTCTGTCTCCCTCTCCCTCTCTCTCTCTCACTATAGATAGGTACCATCATGTTGAAGGAAATGTGTTCAAAAGTCTGAAAATCTGTGTGTAACTTTAAGGGACGTCACTACCAAACACCTTTCTTCTGCAATTAAGCAAACTTGTTTGGGTGTAATTCCATAAAATTGAGTTTTTATGTGTGTACAGCTGTTCAGAACTGTGCTTGGTAACCATGTGCTGGTTATCATCTTTGAGTTAGGCTCAAAACTATCTAAAATTGTCACTACCTGTGATGTGGTCACTACTAAAACATTACTGCCACTACCGAAACATGGATGCTTTGTCTAAAATAAAGTTTATTGAATTATCAACTAAGATGTTATTATAGTGTTTGGTTCAATGTATATTCAAACTAATGAATCCTTAACTTTGAAATCAGTATGATTAACTTAATGCCTTTTACAAAGAAAGATTGGGTTCAAAATACAACAAATCTTATAAATTACACTTAAAATTACCTGTGAAAACTTTTTTTTTTTTTAAATAGCAAAAATATATATTTACAAGGTAGATGTAAACAAAATATGAATAGGTCAATATAAGCCTTCTTATCAAATTAATTATTAGTGTGTTTCGGTAGTGACAAATTTGGGGAGAGGAAAAATACCCCAAAACTTTCTGAAAATACAATATGATAATTAACTGCACAATTACTAGAAATGTGTACCTTGGATATTATACAATTTGCTAAATTTTTGGAAAAAGACGTTTAAAAAATTTCACAACGGAAAATTTCAAGACGTTTCCAACTCTGACTTTGAACCAATTCTGTAGAATGGCCCAACTATATTTATTCCACTGCATCGTCTAAATGCACAATATTTCTGCCTTAAAATTTGGCCAAATGTATGCATCTTATCTTTGGAAGAGACTTTACATTGTGAGCTCACCCGTAAAGGCCTTTAAATTCTGCTCGCTAGGAGTTAAGTGGAGCTCAAGGGGGACAGGGGGGGGAAATGCTACTACACTTTTAATGCAGCGCACATGCTAAGAATCAGTATTGGCCGATTTGATCACATGTCTGGAGTGTATGCGGCTTACGCTGCTGCTCCAGGGCTCATTTATCTCGCTGTGTTACGGGTCACCCTGGTTGAGCCTCCATTTACAGCACACGGCCCGCCGCTGACCTGCGTCATTACTCTCCATTTCACAGTCGCACACATCTCATGCATCGTGATTGACTGCATATTGGCAACAAGGTTGTTTAACAGCGAGGCAGTGATAAACACGAACCCCGTGGCAGGTGTGTGTGTGTGTGTGTGTGTGTGTGTGTGTTGCTGAAGTGGGTTTTGTGCCCTACTGTGAACAAGTGTACTTTAAGTATATTTTTTGTGTTGCTTGTATCAAATGATGATGTCCACATCTGTATATATACCAGCATAAATTCAATTTTTTAACTAAATATGATGAAAATGTAATTTATGAAAATGATGAAAATATGAAATTTAAACATCATATATACGATGAAAACAACCCCTTGCGTGATGGAGCCTATAGAATGTAGTTATAATTCCCATAAGTTGAAGATATCAGCACAAAAAAAAGGCCCGTATGAGTTTCTGTCTCATATTTATATCATATGATATAGTTCAGCAATATCACTGGAGTAACGAGAGCAATATCACACAGGTGATGTTTTTGTCCCAAATGGCACAAGTGCAAATGTGATATTGATTTTATACAACAATTTAATAAAGAAGTTAATATTGTGTTATATTTTAGACATAATATTGTCTGCTTTTGCTCAATTTTGCCAACAAAAATATTACTCATTAAGCCAGAGCAGAACTGTTGTGTGTCAGAGAGCAACAGCGGTGTTTCATTTCTGAATTCGCATTTTGAACGAATCAATCGGGTGAACCAATGATTCAATGACTCGTTCATGAAGAGAGTCATTTACTTCATTCCTGAATGAATCAGCTGTTTGAATCAATACATTTATTTATTTATTTTAAATCTGGTTAAAAAGCTGAAAAAATAAGAAATTCTCATTTAAGTGATTGCTTTAATTTCTCAAGGCCAGTAAAATCATTACACAGCTCTCCACGAGATAATCAATTGCATATAAACAGAACCCAAGCGGTGCTACACATACGGTGAAGACAGTCGCTTTGTGAACAGTCCTGACAGTGAGTTCTATTAAAAGTAATTAACCTGAATCAATACAGACCCAGCGTCACGACACTCGAGTGTCACGCGAGGACAATATTTCCCCCTCCGTGTGTGTCGGACGCGGCCTATTGACAGCCAAGAAACACTTTAACCGAAACACCACCCACCAGGATAAGCTCGTACCTCATCTGGAAATCAATACGCTGAAAATAGATGTTGAATTGTGTGAAACTGCAAAAGAGCCAATCACAGAGCATGAGGGTCAGAGGTCAAAGCCACCATTGAAAGGGGCAAACAGATGGACGGATTTCCACACTACTTGCTTTCTTCATAATGCACATTGTTCATTATGTGACCCTGGACCACAAAACCAGTCACATGTCGCACGGGTATATCTGTGGCAATAGCCAAGGGTCAAAATTATCGATTTTTCTTTTATGCCAAAAATTATTCGGATATTCAGTAAAGATCGTGTTCCATGAAGATATTTTGTAAATTTCCTAACCGTAAATATATAAAACATGTATTTTTGTGAGTGAATGCTGCACAATCGCCAACATAAATGACCAACTTTAAAGGAGATTTTCTCAATGTTTAGATTTTTTTGCACCCTCAGATTCCAGATGTTCACTAGTTGTGTCTCGACCAAATATTGTCCTATCATAACAAACCATACATCCATGAAAGATTATTTATTCAATTTCAACAAATTGACCCATGTGACTGGTTTTGTGGTCCAGGGTCACATATGTAAAATTATAGAATTTTTAAATTACTAACCCTAAGTACAGTATGAACAACAGTAACAGTGATGCTTGATTTAGCAAACAGCACTAATGCATTTCACAATCCAATCAAATCCCGAATGATGAACTGAACTCCTGCGTTACTTCCATCTGAATGTTCTGTTAGCCTTAAAAATAAAGCACAAAATGCAAGTTAATTGCATTGCAAATTGCGTTCACGTTATCTTTAATGATTTCAAATATGCTTCAGAACCTCAGAAGCAAATCATCAAACTACACAATTAAAATTTGCACACACGCTTTGTTCTGCATGTTGTCACTGCAAATATCCGGCACTCTCACACGTGTCTTTATACAAGCTGAAGATGCTAATGACTACAGAGCCATTTTGATTTTCCAGCCTTTTAAAAATCCATCTGGCGACTCAATTAGTGCGATTAAGAGCTAATCTGCGCAGAGGGAGTCGTGTGTATGAGGAGGACGGGACGTGGCGCGCTGGTCGCCAGTGATTATCGCCTCTCAAACCAGTGGCAAAGCACTTCCTGTTCTTCAAGCTACAACTTCAAATTTTAACACTTCACATACCCCACACTTCTCACCCACCCCCCCTTACACACACTCATTTCTCGCCAAGAAATACTCCGAATGGCCTTTCTTTCAGTTGGCTTGTTTCACCATGGGAATCTGTGTTTTATGGTTGCCATCTCACTGCCAGCGTCTGATTGGATATTTAATAGTCAGGCCCTCGAGATGCTGTTCCTCGCTCTCTCGCTCTCTCTCTCTCTCCTCTAGAAAGCCGACGCTTCTCTATGTATCTGTAAATTACTCCGCATCCGTGTAGGTTGCACATTCTGTAGACGTTAGAATGATCAACGTTTGAATCAATGATCTCATTAACGGTTTGCATTAAGCCCAAAACCTATGAGCTGACACTGCAGGCACTATTTTAAAGGAATAGATTATCAAAATATGAAAATTCAGATCTTTATTAACTCACACCCACATGTCTATTCAAACCTAAATGCTTCTCTAAAGCAGCACTGCATGTATTTGTCACTCAGAAGGCAATTCCAGAACAAATTTGATAGCAAAATATAAAACAAAACAATAATAATAATAATAATAATAATAATATATGCTATTATACTGTATATATGATAATGTGATAAGCACACGTATGTAGTACTCACAAATATCGGGTGTCTTTTTTTATGCTTATACATAAACACACACATATATATATACTGTACACACCTGATACACACACATATATACATATATACATACATACAGTACACACATACATACACACACGCATACATACATACACGCATACACACATACATATATACACATATACAAATATACACATATACATACACACATACATACACACATACACACGCATACATACATGCATACACACACACATACACACGCATACATACATGCATACACACATACATACATACACGCATACACACATACACATATACAAATATACACATATACAAATATACACATATACATACACACATACATGCATACATGCATACACACATACATACACACATACATACATGCATACACACATACATACACACATACATACACACATACACACATACATGCATACATGCATACACACATACATACACACATACATACACACATACACACACACATACATACATGCATACACACATACATACACACATACATACATACACGCATACACACATACATGCATACACATATACAAATATACACATATACATACACACATACATACACACATACATACACACACACATACATACACGCATACACACATACATGCATACACATATACAAATATACACACATACATACACACATACACACATACATACACACATACATACACACATGCATGCATACACATATACAAATATACACATATACATACACACATACACACATACACGCATACACACATACACATACATATATACACATATACAAATATACACATATACATACACACATACACACATACACGCATACACACATACACATACACACATACACATATACAAATATACACATATACAAATATACACATATACATACACACATACATGCATACATACACGCATACACACATACACATATACAAATATACACATATACACATATACACATATACATACACACATACACACGCATACATACATGCATACACACATACACATACACACATACACACGCATACATACACGCATACACACATACACATATACAAATATACACATATACAAATACACACATACACATACACACATACACACGCATACATACACGCATACACACATACACATATACAAATATACACATATACAAATATACACATATACATACACACATACACACGCATACATACACGCATACACACATACACATATACAAATATACACATATACAAATATACACATATACATACACACATACATGCATACATACATACATACATACATACATACACGCATACACACATACATGCATACACATATACAAATATACACATATACATACACACATACATACACACATACACACATACATACACACACACATACATACACGCATACACACATACATGCATACACATATACAAATATACACATATACATACACACATACATACACACATACACACATACATACACGCATACACGCATACACACATACACGCATACACACATACATACACACATACATACATACATATATACACACACATATATACACACACACGTATACAGTATTATACAGGGTGCGATTTGTGAAAAAAGCAGAGGATGGATATTTTAAAACATTATTTATTTTTTTATTCATTTAAATAAATCAAGAACCACAATGGGTATTTCATGCAGCTGTTAAAGTACCATTTATAGAATAATTATGAGCTTTAATGAAACAATATCGGACCATTTAGACAAATACATTTTTTAATGCATTTTAACATTTTAAATCAGAGCGACTTACATTTAATTAGATCGATATTTAGACCGGGTGAATCACACACACACACACACACACATCAGTAAGATGCGAGTAGGTCACTAGGTTTTGGACCAGAGCCTACATACAGTGAGCCACACGAGGAACATGACGACAGGGTTTCATTGAGCTCCTCTTTATTGAGAACAGCAGTGTTTTCAGCACACTCCTCCTCTCCCTTACCCTTTTACAATATTGGTTTAAATTATTAAACAGTCTTTTATGAGTGTCGAGGAACCCCATCCCAGGACGACTCTCTTCTAGTGTGTGTGTGTGTGTCTTGAATAAAGAGCCGTGCAATAGCACAAGACTGTTTAAATCACGCAGTAGTGTGTGAGTGTGTGATCATGTGCGCATCTATATTAATGTGATGAATGCAGTAGATTACGCTGGTGGAGTTCAATCTATCAGCATGGCTGAGCTCTTTATTGCAATCTGAGATTGGAAACGGATGAAACCGAATCATAGCCCAGAGGATTTCCTACTGATGAGCAATATCAAAACACACAATAAATTTAAACGAAGAACCTTTTGAACCACTATTATTAAAATTGTTTTACTAAGTCGAGCATCACTAGTAATAGAACTCAAAGTAAGCTCCAGACGTGAATGATTCCTCCAATCATGTGTGTTGTGGAAGACGAGTGTGCTGTTACTTTACTAAGAGATCAGACAGTGTTTTCACCGGCTGGACAATGAAACAGGTTAACAGATGTATACAGATGTAGGGACCCGAGATGTATCTAGAGAACATAACAGCACAGAGGACACTCTTCACACTGAGCAGAAAATGTGTGATGCCCTAACAACCACACAGAACTCCATAGCAACTGCCAAACAAAGCTCAGAACAGCATAGCAGCTGCATCCGAGAAATATTGCAATTATTCAGATCGAATGATGGATAGAAATTACAACGATAGATGGGATGCCAAATTGTTAGAACGTTAGATAGAAAGATAGAACGATAGCTAGAATGATAGATACAATGATAAATGATTGATAGAACGTTAGATAGAACGTTAAAATGACTAGTAGAATGTTAGGTAGAACAATTAAATACACTAAAAGAACAATAGATAGAACATTACTCTTAGAATGTTAGATAATATGGATGGATGGATGGATGGATGATTAATAGAATGACGGACGGACGGACGGACGGATGGATGGATGGATGGATAGAATAACAGACTGATGGATGGATAGAATGATAGACTGATAGATGGATGGATGGATGGATGGATGATTAATAGAATGACGGACGGACGGACGGACGGACGGACGGATGGATAGAATAACAGACTGATGGATGGATAGAATGATAGACTGATAGATGGATGGATGGATGGATGGATGGATGGATGGATGATTAATAGAATGACGGACGGACGGACGGACGGATGGATGGATAGAATAACAGACTGATGGATGGATAGAATGATAGACTGATAGATGGATGGATGGATGGATGGATGGATGGATGGATGGATGGATGGATGGATGGATGATAGACCGATAGATGGATGGATGGATGAATAAATGGATGAATGGATAGAATAACAGACTGATGGACGGATGGATGGATAGAATAACAGACTGATGGATGGATAGAATAACAGACTGATGGTTGATAGAATAACAGACTGATGGTTGATAGAATGATAGACTGATAGATGGATGATGGATGGATAGAATGATAGATGGATGGATGGATGGATGGATGAATAAATGGATGGATGGATAGAATAACAGACTGATGGACGGATGGATGGATAGAATAATAGACTGATGGATGGATAGAATAACAGACTGATGGATGGATAGAATAACAGACTGATGGTTGATAGAATGATAGACTGATAGATGGATGATGGATGGATAGAATGATAGATGGATGGATGGATGGATGGATGAATAAATGGATGGATGGATAGAATAACAGACTGATGGATGGATGGATGGATGGATAGAATAACAGACTGATGGATGATAGAATGATAGACTGATAGATGGATGGATGGATGGATGGATGGATGGATGGATAGAATAACAGACTGATGGATGGATAGAATGATAGACTGATAGATGGATGGATGGATGGATGGATGAATAAATGGATGGATGGATAGAATAACAGACTGATGGATGGATAGAATGATAGACTGATAGATGGATGGATGGATGAATAAATGGATGGATGGATAGAATAACAAACTGATGGATGGATGGATGGATAGAATAACAGACTGATGGATGGATGGATGGATGGATGGATAGAATAATAGGCTGATGGATGGATGGAATGACAGAACGATGGATGGATGGAGGGATAGATTGACAGACAGTGAGCGTGTGAGACTGCCAGCATAGCATTAACTCCTGATGCCATGAGAAGAAAATGAAAAGCATTGATAAGCGATTTGTTGCAACTATGAAGCATCTTCAGTTGTTTATATGCGAGTGGTTCTGGATCACACACACACACACACACACACACACACACAGATATTTCCAGCCCAGCGTGGTCATATTCACTGACTGATCACCATCTGTGTGACAGCAGCCCTGTAGAGCCGCGTGATGAAGAGCCGCGCTACGGCTAACTCCAGCAGCAAATCACAACACTCGCGGGTTAGCATGCAAACAACCAGACACTCAACACACACATATCAAACGCGTTTATGTACACAATACAGCATGGATAAGAAAATATGACAACATATATAACAAGATGTGCATGCAAACAAAATCTGCTTGCTTGCACACACACACACACACACACACACACACACACACACACACACACACACACACACAGAGTTAATGCATATGTTCTGAATGGAATAACACTGCATACTGTGCTCCTGACTACTTAAAAATGGTATGTCAAATACTATGCAGTGATAATTGTTGCAAGGTACACAGTTATCATCACATGACCTCATTAGAACGCACATTTAGTTAAAAGAACGGCATCTAATTATCACCTCGGTTAAATCCTATTTTTAATCACATTTTTTGTAAAACATGTTGTAACTTTGGGCACTGAGTCAAATAATGAAAGAGATCGAGGCTTCAGGGTCACTGTTTAATTCAGCAAGCGCTGCGCAGTTACTAACTCAGTAAGAAATGTCTTATGGCAGGTCAAATTCAAATAACAAATCAAGAAGATGCTATTCTTCACACGCGAAATGGATGCTGAGTAAAGTGCATTGAATTCTGGGATTCAGTATCACACCGCAAGTGTGTTTTGGTTGTATAACTGCACATTTTGGCAAATGTAGTAATTTAGTTATGTAGTTAAAAAGTCATTTGGGTAGTCAGTGCACTCAGAAAATGTGCATATAATCTACATACAGCATATGGTAAACATAGTACAAGCAGTATAGTAGTATGCAACAAAATAATTGTTATATTATATTATATTATATTTAGGGCTGTGAAACGATTAATCACGATTAATCACATCCAAAATAAAAGTTTGTATTCACATAATATATGTGTGTGTACTGTGTATAATTATTTTGTATATATAAAAATACACACACATGCATGTATATATTTAAGAAATAATTGCTTAAATATACTGTATATATATATATATTATATATAATTTGTATTATAAATAAATATAAATATTTTAATCTTAAATATTTATATATACAAAATAATTATGCACAGTACACACACATATATTATGTGAACACAAACTTTTATTTTGGATGCGATTAATCGTTTCACAGCTCTAATTATATTATTTTATATTATGCTGAAAAATCAGCTTTGATCACAGGAATAAATTACATTTGAAAACATTAAAACTGAAAACAGTTTGTTAATAATATTTCACAATATTACAGTTTTTACTGTATTGAAATAGACGCAGGTAACATGAGACTTTAAATATATATATATATATATACATACATACATACATGTTACCCTATGCTGGATATATATACACATACACACAGTAACCAAACATACTCCATATCTAAGCCAAAACCCTTTCCAAGGATTTAATCGAAAAATGCGTATCCGACAGAAAGAGGAAGAGGTCATTTGTGCCACACTGGATCAGGATACGCTGCACACAGGGAGAGGGAACCACCATCTGGGGTCCCATTTGTTGCTCACCTGAGGGGGCGCCCCATAACCAGATGGACCCCCGAAATCACAGAGGCATGATGGTCCCCATTCTGACAGCCACTTAACCATCAGCGGTCGCTCGCTTCAAGCCAACACGTCCTGTCAGCTAGAGAACGTCCTGAGCTCTATTTGTGGGTTTGAGTCTCCAGACAGGCAGACCTGCACAGGTGGAGTGATTAAACAGGGCGTCTGTTACGACTCAGTGCACCGCGCAGGGGCACAGCTTCTAGATTTATCTACAACACACCGGTTGCTCACGGAGTGGTAGATTATTACAGGAATGATCTTGAGTCACCTTCACAGCCTCAGCCAACTGTTGCATCACTATTATTATTAATATTTGATTATTTTTAAGTAGTTTCTAGATAAGTATACACTAGCGTGCTTTAATGTTAACATTAATCAATGTTTGCAAACACATTTTTCTACTGTAATGTGACGTTTTGTCTGAAGTATTGTCATATTAAATTTAAAAAACCTTAAATATGAATATTTTTCTTACACGAATGCATCGCTTCGCTTTAGAAGGCCTTTATTAACCTGCCAGAGCCGTGTGGAGCACGTTTAAGATGTATAGATGCACGTTTATGATGGATAGATGCACTTTTATGATGTATAGATGCACTTTTATGATGGATAGATGCACTTTTATGATGTATAGATGCACTTTTATGATGTATAGATGCACGTTTATGATGTATAGATGCACGTTTATGATGTATAGATGCACTTTTATGATGGATAGATGCACGTTTATGATGTATAGATGCACTTTTATGATGGATAGATGCACTTTTATGATGGATAGATGCACGTTTATGATGGATAGATGCACGTTTATGATGGATAGATGCACGTTTATGATGGATAGATGCATATTTACGATGGACAGATGCACTTTTACGATGGATATATGCACGTTTATGATGTATAGATGCACTTTTATGATGGATAGATGCACTTTTATGATGGATAGATGCACTTTTATGATGGACAGATGCACGTTTATGATGGATAGATGCACGTTTATGATGGATAGATGCACGTTTATGATGTATAGATGCACTTTTATGATGATAGATGCACTTTTATGATGTATAGATGCACGTTTATGATGGATAGATGCACTTTTATGATGTATAGATGCACTTTTATGATGGATAGATGCACTTTTATGATGGATAGATGCACTTTTATGATGTATAGATGCACGTTAATGATGTATAGATGCACTTTTATGATGGATAGATGCACGTTTATGATGTATAGATGCACTTTTATGATGGATAGATGCACGTTTATGATGTATAGATGCACTTTTATGATGGATAGATGCACTTTTATGATGGATAGATGCACGTTTATGATGGATAGATGCACTTTTATGATGATAGATGCACGTTTATGATGGACAGATGCACTTTTATGATGGATAGATGCACGTTTATGATGGATAGATGCACGTTTATGATGTATAGATGCACTTTTATGATGATAGATGCACTTTTATGATGGATAGATGCACGTTTATGATGGATAGATGCACGTTTATGATGTATAGATGCACTTTTATGATGATAGATGCACTTTTATGATGTATAGATGCACGTTTATGATGGATAGATGCATATTTACGATGGACAGATGCACGTTTATGATGGATAGATGCACGTTTATGATGGATAGATGCACGTTTATGATGGATAGATGCACTTTTATGATGGATAGATGCACGTTTATGATGGATATATGCAACGAAAATGCATTGAGCCATCTATTATGATAATATAATATTTAAACAACCAGTGAGTAACTATAATGATTTAAGTCCCACAGTTTTCAGCTGTATGTTTGATTCACTAAAAACAATCAGTTCATAGGAATCATTTGTTCGGGAGTCAGACTACACAGGTTGCGCAAAATTTTTTTGATTCACTAAACAGAGTCGGTTTATAAAGTGTCATTACTTCAGGGAAAAAAAACCCACACTGGTTGCAATATATACTTTAATTCACTAAAAAGAACAGGTTTACGGGAGTCATAAGGGAAGTCACATACAGTATATAAAGAGGTGCAGGAAAATCCAACATCCAACTTTGATTGAATCGCAGGCCAGAAGCGAATTAAGAAAGTTAATGGGGTCAAAGCTGATGTTATGTTGACTTAAATCATGACTGATCTGAGCCTGTGGTTATAATAAGCAGCCGCACACAATTAAACCTAGACCTCGACGTTCCCCGGAAAATAAACTATAGCCCCAAAGTCATAGAAATTAATGCGAGAAACATAACAGTATACAGCCGAGCCGACATCACCCTCCGGCACACGGTCTGGCCGTAAAGAGAGTTTACTGACAGCGCCAGTGCAGTCCATCATGGCACGTCTAATGCATGTTCACATCGAGGAGCTCCATTTATTTCCCATCGCAGAGCGAAGTGTACGGCTGCCGCAGTGCCTACGGAAGCGTGAACCCGAGGCTGTTTTACCGTGCCCTCGACACCGACCAAAACACTCTGGAATTCACTGATTTTGTGAGCCACTGACACGAACTGTCAGCCGAGACAAGAGCCAGAGAAATGAATCAATGGACTCCACGTCTAAGTGGGAGGGAGGGGAACGACACCAAACACAGGAAAGAAAAGGAGACAAAGTGCGTTAATTAATTTTCCACAAGGGTGTACGCAGAGCCATCTCAACAAGACAAACGATCTCATTTACCTCGCGCGAGGAGCCGGAGACGTGGGCAAACAAACCCTGGCACGAAGCCTTCGTCTTGAGATTCATCTTCTGGAGAGCATAACATGTGAATTTACACAAATGTGAAAGAAGCATAATAAAAGATATTTAATTCTTCTGATTAGGGGTTGGAATTAATGAGAACTCTCTCATACAGAACCAGTTTTTATGAAATACTGGAACTGAATCATTTTCGTGATGTTTGGTTAATAGTTGGGATGTGAATCATAAGGAATTTAATGGTTATTAACAAATTAGAAATGCAATTTCACAGCTAAATTTTTTAGAGGTGTCAAAAATCCAATGACTGAATATATAACATAATACTAAACAAGCAAAAAACATGTGCAGGCATATTTAATTCAGCTATTTTCAGAAAGAAACTACTGAGAAAACTCATGACATGCATCTTTAACTACACACAGTTGTCATTTAAACAACCAGTGAGTAACTATAATGATTTATGTCTCACAGTTCTGTGTGTTTGATTCACTAGAAAGAACCAGTTCATGAGCATTATTCATTTGGGAGTTGGACTACATGTTTTTGATTCAATTTGATTTGGAAAAGTCGGCTCATAAAGAGTCATTCATTCAGGAATCAATCTACGCTGGTTGCAATGTATCAGTTCATATGAATCATTTGATCGGGAGTCAAACTACACTGGTTACGCAACTTGCGCTACATGATTCAGTAAAAAGAGTCACTCATTCATAAAGATTAATTCATTCGAGAAACAATCTATTCTACATTGACTGCAAAGTATGCTTTAATTCACTAAGAGCAGGTTCACAGGAGTCATTCGTTTGGGAGTTGATCTTACACTGGTTGCTCAGTTTGTGTTTGAGTCACTGAAAAGAACTGGTTCATATGAGTCATTCATTCAGGAAATGATGTTTCACTCTTCTTTTCAATACTTTGGCCTCAGGGATTGCACATAACAACAAGCTTACACACAGCATGACCAGTGCGGTCCAAATCAAGAACAAATGACTCTTACAAGAGTGATTCTTTTTAATAATAGTATAATAATATAATTCGTTAAATTTATATAGCGCTTTTCTAGGTACTCAAAGCGCTTCACATGGAAGGGGGAATCTCCTCAACCACCACCAGTGTGCAGCATCACCTGGATGATGCGACGGCAGCCATATTGCTCCAGAACGCCCATCACACACCAGCTTACTGGTAGAGAGGAGACCGTGATGAAGCCAATCATGGGGATGATTATGATTAGGAGGCCATGATGGGCAAATTTGGCCAGGATGCCGGGGTTACACCCCTACTTTGGGATTTTTAATGACCACAGAGAGTCAGGACCTCGGTTTAACGTCTCATCCGAAGGACGGTGCTTTATGACAGTATAGTGTCCCCATCACAACACTGGGGCGTTAGGACCCACACAGACCACAGGGTGAGCCGTACCCCCTGCTGGCCTCACTAGGCGCGTTTCCATTACAGATTTGCGCAAAACGCGTTTTTTTCTAAATGTCGACAAAATACTATTGCGAAATGACGGCGTTTCCATTAACCGATGTTATGCGACTAAAACTTTTTCCTCTCGCGATAAGTCATTCCAAAAATCATGGCGACGGATGTTGGTAGGTTTATGTATAGGCTATCCCAGCCACTGCACTGGCCATTACTATTAATCGGAGGAGACGTAGGTGTATTTTCCAAGCATTAATGGCAAGGAAAGACCCTTATTATACTTGGAGCGGCTGGTGTTTCTGGGTGTTTCTCACTCATTTCTGCTTCGAGGTCTTGATTGTGGCATTTCTTTGAGCTTAAGATTCCAGTATTCCTGTAATTCTTTTGTCTTTTATGAATTTAATAAAGAACTCTGTCTCGTATTCTGTCCAAACACACCACGTCGTCTATGTCAGGTGACCTACAGTATAAATGCGCAAACACTGAAATATTTATTTTTGGAATTGCCTGAAAAACCTCCTCATGCGAGCGTAAAAACTTTTTTGCGATGAATGGGAGTTATTGCGAAATTGACGTGTTTCCATTGGGCGTATTTTCAATTCGCAATTTCAATTTGCGCAATTTGAAGGGTAATGGAAACGCGGCTACTAACACCTCTTCCAGCAGCAACCTGGTTTTCCCAGGAGTCTCCCATCCAGGTACTAACCAGGCTCAGCCCTGCTTGGCTTCAGTGGACAGCCAGTCTTCGGCTACAGGGTGATACAATATAATCAATCAATCGTTCAAAAAGACTCTTGAAGTCTATTGAATTATAGTTCTTTCTGCATGTTAAAAAGGAATAGGAGATAGTATTGCAATGTATAAAAGAATTACAGTGCAACTTAAATTAGTGCAATTATAGACTGGTTATGAGTGTGTAGTTAAAGATCCAGAACAGGCATTAGCTGTAATAAATCATACTTTAATTTAAAACAAAGAAACTTTAAAATATGTTACCTTTCTTTAAAAGTAATTAAGCTGAACCAGAATCAGTTAAATACCTCACCATTGCCAACTTCTGGTATCTACATCCTAAAACGCACAATGAAACAGATTTTCAACCGTCTGGATCCAAGAAAGCGATCCAGATCAGTGTGTATATCCACTTTCCCACTTCTGTCCAGTTCATGAAGATTTATGGGCTACGAGGCGTGATGTTTTAGTATCCCATGAACCCACCTGGGTTCTTCAGAGGTTCTGATGTTTCACTGAGACGAGCTCATATCCATCCAGCAATCGAGAGCAAACACAACTCAAGCTCATCCTGGCAGAAACAAAATGGTAATGTAGTCATTAGGTCATTAAGATTAACTGCACTGTCATAGAGAGACTCTACACGACCATTAAATATGTTTTTGTGTATCTGCCACGCTCTTCATTTGCATACGGTGAGTAATGAGACGATGATAAACAAATAATGCGCCACTCTTGAATTTATCAAAGAGCTGTGTGCTCCTGGTAGACTGTCCATATGCATAGCTTTAATAGACAGTCAAATCCCCAAATGTGGCATCAACAAACGTTATTGATGCTAATCTAACACACAGATTACCAGCCAAAGGTTTGAAATCATTAAGTTTGTTGTAATGTTTGTGAAAGAAGACTCTTCTGCTCACTGAGGCTGCCGCTATTTGATTAAAAAAATGCAATCAAAACAGTAATATTATGAAATATTACAATTTTAAAAGACATTTTAAAAGGTATTTTATTCCTGTGATCAAAGCTGAATTTTCAGCATCATTATTCCAGTCTTCAGTGTCACATGATCCTTCAGAAATCATTCTAATATGATGATTTGCTGCTCAAGAAACATTTATGATTATTATCAGTGTTGATTGACAGGTAACAGTTGCGCTGCTGCTTCAGATTTTTTGTGGAAACCATGATAAACTATCATTCAAAAGTTAAGGGTAAGATTACATCAATACTTTTATTCTACAAGGATGCATTACATTTATCAAAAGTGACGATGTATATTGTATAATCTTACAAAAGTTTTCCATTTCAAATAAATGCTGTTCTTTCCAATTCATCAAAGAATCCTGAAATAAAAATAATCACGGTTTCCACAAAAATATGAAGCAACAGTTTTCAACACTGATAATAATCATAAATGTTTCTTGAGCAGCAAATCATCATATTAGAATGATTTCTGAAGGATCATGTGACACTGAAGACTGGAGTAATGATGCTGAAAATTCAGCTTTGATCACAGGAATAAATTCCATTTTTAAATATATTCACATAGAAAACAGTCATTTTAAATAGGAATAATATTTCCTAATTTTACAGTATTTTTGATCAAATAAATGTAGCCTTGGTGATCATAAGAGACTTCTTTCAATAACATTAAAACATTTTTTTACCAACCATGGTAGAGTAATTAGAGGGAGAGCATGACTGGAGCTGAAAATGCAATAAAGATCCACCGGGCCCAACAGTGACCCCTGGAGCACACCGCTCGCTTTGAAGAGATGTCAAAACATCTCCCAACCGAGACACACAGCAATGAAATAAAAGATCTGGAGAGGTCTATCCTACAGCAGAGAACTACTACAGGCAATTAAGAAGGACCAGAACTCACGCCTGACTGACCTTCAGAGAGGTATCCCACACTGCTCTTTCCTCGTGTTTATCAGTCAAGCGTGCGTGTTTATCACTGTCAGCCGAGATTATGTGTGCGCGAGAGCACAGTTGGTGAGCGGACGCAGGATCCCAGAGCCAGATGCTGGGGAAGAGCGAGACTGCTGACGGGCATCTGTTCCCGGGGCTTCCGTGGGGCTCGAACCGCGGCCAAGAACGCCGGCGTGTTGGAAACCCAAGACAGGGCATAATATTGACACCTGTTCTGTGAAATATTAATGTTTGTCATGAAGGCTACAGACTAATGCATCTGTGTGCTTGTGCATTAATGACATGTGTTGGAAATTCTCACGAAACAGGCCTACAAATGGCCTCGCTGTGATTGTTTAATAACACTTTACAATGCGGTTTCATTAGTTAACATGAACTAACTGGGGATGCACAGATATGAACATTTTGGGGCGATACCGATAATTCTTTATATTTGTAAGCCGATAACCGATATATTGGCAGATAAATGTAAATCCAATTTTTTTGTTATCATTTTTGAGAGCCTGATTACAAAAACAAAAGTCTCACCATTAAAAGACATGTCTCAAGCACACAATTATGATGTTCTCATTATGATATGACAGACTTGCGCTGCACATGTTGCACTGAACTGTATTTTCCTTTTTTGAAGCGATTCCAATCATATTTCAAGCAATTCAAAGCCATCATGTTGAACAGTGTCTCAGCTGAAGGAAATAATACATTATTTATCAGCTTTAATATATCAGCCAACTATTCTTATCAAGCCGATAACGATAACATTAAAAATGAACATATATCAGCCAATACCGATATGGTGACCGATATATCGTGCATCCCTAGAACTAACAATGAACAACACTTCGACAGCATTTATTAATCTTAGTTACTTTTAAGGTCAATATTTACTAATATATTATAAAAAGTAACAGATATCTGTAAACATTAGTTAATGCACTGTGAACTAACATGAACATGGACATTTTTTATTATACTAATAGGTAATAAATCCTGTACAAATACATTGTTCATTGTTAGCTAATGCATTAACTAATGTTTACAAATGAGGCCCTATTTTGTGAAGAACATACAATTTCCATACTAAATAAAAATATCACAGAAGAGTAAAGTCAAGACAAATTAACAGAATGAAAGTGAAGTCGCTAGAAAAAAAGAAAAAAAAGAGAGATCTCATTAGACTTTCTAGATGTTTGGCAGCCTCAGTTGTTAGTAATGAGCAGTCTGTAATGAGCACTTACTGAAACTCACTGTCTCGTAGCTACAAGAAAAGGTGAGACTCTTCGCCAACATTTCCTTCTCTCTGCAACGAGCCTTCAAGCACCGACAAATCACGTAAGATGAACCGTGCAGAAGTAGAAATGTGTCAACCGGAAGAGATTCTGCTTTATATCTCCAAAAATCTGACAGCAAGCAGAAAGCGTATACGCTGCTAACCGAGCCACAGACGTCTGTCAGCTTAATTGACTATATAGAAGAAGAGTGATTTAGATTTTAAGCATTATTCTATTTCTTTCCAGTGACTATATGTAGGTGGAGGTAACACCACAACTCCAGATGAATAAAATAAAGGGTTAACATTAAGATTAATAACTACTGCAAAAATATTGTTCTTTGGTAGTTCAAACAGTAAAACTGTTTCATTAGTGTGCCAAGTTGCACATTCGATGATTACCAGACAATACAATTTTTATTTTTTAAATAAATAAAAAATATTTATGTTTAAACATATATATGATATACGGCAACTCGTGTATATATATATATATATATATATATATATATATATATATATATATATATATTATCGTTAACAAAAAAAAAATTTGTTATTTGAAAAAAAGATGAAATAAACTAAAAATATAAATGTTAGTTGAAAAACTTAAACAAAAACAAAAAATTTAAATGTTGCCTTGGCAATAAAAAGTTGAAGAACTAGAATTAATTAACTGGAAATAAATAAAACTACACTAAAACAAAAAACTGAAATAAAAATACATTAAACCTATAGCAATATTAAAACAAAACAAAAAAACTAATAAAATGACAAAAGCACATAACAAAATTACAAAAAATAAATAAATTAACATGAAAAATTTTAATAAAAACTCAATCAAAATAACAAAACTAATAAAATCTAAAATAATACTGATATATATGTACACACACACACACACATACATACAGTATAACAAACATAAAGTATATTTATAAATTAACACAAACCTAGATTACAAATGCTTTAAAAGCTGTTGGTGGTTGTTAGTTCATGATACCTTATGCATTAATTAATGTTAACCAATTGGACCTTATTATAAAGTGTTACCAAACAATTCTGACGTGCCGTCACAGGTCTGAATGTGTTGTCTTTACAACAACTTTAAAATGGCACTCAATCATATTTATATGCAATATGGTTTAATAAGTCTTTTGTTTTCAACTTTAGAGATTTTAAACAATCAAATCAATTGTTTGGCCTCCATCTGGTTCACATCAAAATGAAACGTATTACTTAATAACTATATTATATAACTGATTTTATATAAAATGTATATCGTTATGGCAGTATATAATAATCCAGCTGTGTGTGTGTGTGTGTGTGTGTGTGTGTGTGTGTGTGTGTGTGTGTGTGTGTGTGTGTGTGTGTGTGTGTGTGTGTGTGTGTGTGTGTGTGTGTGTGTGTGTGTGTGTGTGTGTGTGTGTGTGTGTGTGTGTGTGTGTCCGGGCGCAGCACTGAAACAGAGCAGTGTGTCAGTAGACCAGCGATGACCTTCACATGTTCTCGAGGCTCCAGTGTGAAGGAGGCTTTGCATATTTACTAATACGGCTGACGTGAACACTGCTGATAAAGTGGGAGGAAAGCTATTTAGTGTAACCTTGCCTTCAGGCATGGGTATTGCTAATGATGCCCGGATTACCAAGGGTAGTCATAATAAAATGTTAATGTATTAACTTACAAAGAGAGTTGGTGATGGTACATTCAACAACACAACTTAAAGGGTTAGTTCACCCAAAAATGAAAAGTCTGTCAGTAATTACTCTCCCTAATGTTGTTCCCCGTAAGACTTTCGTTCATGTTCGGAACACAAATTAAGATATTTTTGATGAAATCTGAGAGTGGTCTCACTCCTCCATAGGTAATCGATATCTGCCATCCCAGAAAAGTTAGTAAAGACATTGTTAAAATAGTCCAAGTGACTACAGTGGCTCAACCTTAAAGGGATAGTTCACTTTGAAATAAATTTTTGGTATGTTTTAGCTTACCTCAAGGGCATCCAAGATGTAGGTGTCTTTTTTTCCGCAGTAGTTTCAATTTTGATATTTTTAGGTCAAACCGTTCTTGTCTGTCAGTCATATAATGCAGGTCTATGGTCACTGTCTCAAAACACAAGCACAGAGTCCAAATTAAAACAATTCCCCGTCGTCCAAATTAAACAATTCCCCATCGTAAGTACACATTGATGGCCTAAGACACGAAACGAGCGGTTTGTGTGAGAAAACGAACAGTATTTATATCGTTTTTACCTCTTATACACAGACATGTCGAAGTGATCTGATCTGACGTGTACGCAGACTGGTGCATAGATATATACACACTAGATGTCGCCTTGTCTACGGCAGTTCATTGGAACGAATGTCTTTAAGGCGACATCTAGTGTATATATCTATGCACCAGTCTGCGTACACGTCAGATCAGATCACTTCGACATGTCTGCGTATAAGAGGTATAAACGATATAAATACTGTTCGTTTTCTCACACAAACCGCTCGTTTCGTGTCTTAGGCCATCAATGTGTACTTACGATGGGGAATTGTTTAATTTGGACGACGGGGAATTGTTTTAATTTGGACTCTGTGCATGCTCTTTGAGACAGTGACCATAGACCTGCATTATATGACTGACAGACAAGAACGGTTTGACCTAAAAATATCAAAATTGAAACTACTGCGGAAAAAAAGACACCTACATCTTGGATGCCCTTGAGGTAAGCTAAAACATACCAAAAATTTATTTCAAAGTGAACTATCCCTTTAAGTTTATCAAGCGACGATAATACTTTTTGTGCGCAAAACCCCCCAAAAATAACGACTTTATTCAACTCTTCATTTTCTAGTGCTTTAACAAGTTTTAAGGCTGGGAGATATGATGATATACAACAATATAGGGCCTTGTCCACACTAATACGCTTTCGTTTGAAAACGCATCTTTTGGCCTTCTGTCCACACTGAGACGCAGATGAAAACGATGATGACGCATGTTTAGTCATGTGACGCATCCTGAACCGTTAGATATGTATGTTTATACCGCTATTGTGCCTGTTGTGGAATTCACTTTCACACTGTAGCTAAAGATGTTTCTTTGCAGACTCTTAGGGCCCTATTTTAACGATCTAAGCGCATGGTCTAAAGCGCAGGGCGCAAGTTCACTTAGGGCGTGTCCGAATCCACTTTTGCTGGTTTAACGACGGGAAAAATGGTCGGCGCTCCCGGTGCACAGTCTAAAAGGGTTGTCCCTATTCTCTTAATGAATAATGGGTGTGTTTTGGGATTTACGTGCGTTAAACCAATCAGAGTCTCATCTCCCATTCCCTTTAAATGCCAGTTGCGCTCACGCCATGGCGGATTCGCTATTTACATGACGGAATTTGATAGTGGAAAGACCGAACGCGCCTCCAGAGCGCAAACGGATCTGCTCGTGCACGAGGTAAAAGTGCACAAGCAGAACATCTACGGGACAAGCTGGATTCCACCATATCTTTATGTACACAATAATAATCTTTTACATTGTAATCCTTTTATTTTAAATATTTGTCATGTTTGTGTGCTGCTGTGCGTCCCTGTGTGTTTAATAAGCAGAGTGTACACGCGTTGTGGACCCGCCTATAGGCGCACATTACTAACGCACTCTTTAAATAACAAAAAAAATATTGCGCCATTGACCAACTGAAACCTGGTCTAAAGTCAATGGCGCAATATTTTTTTTGTTATTTAAAGAGTGCGTTAGTAATGCAGTCTATTTCTGTTCCTCAAAATGGCAACGCGCCAACAATGCGCCAGAACAAACCTCGTTCTCAGACCAGCAGCCCATGGGTGTACAAATGGGCGCAAATGCATTTGCTATTTAAACAGTGTGGCGCCGGACGTGAAAATGATAACTGCGTCGGGCTGAAATTAGCAAAAAACACTTGCGTCGCGCTTGGCACTGCATTGCGTCGGGTGTAAGATAGGGCCCTTAATATCACAGTCCTGCAAAGATGGAAGAAAATGTACCTGCGATCCCTGTCCTGCATCAAAACCTATTTTTTTACAGTCTATGGTCAAAACATGAGAGCAGTCGCGATTTAGACCAAACATATAATGGTGAGTGAGAGCGACCTGGACGCATCAGTGAATGCTGAGATATTTTGCTCAATAAAATGATCCTGCCACAAGAAAAGCATGAGAATTATATCTGTTCTGTCTGTATCATCTCAGTGAGTGTTTATGAGGTTTTGCACATGCGCAGTAAGATGAATTTAGCGTTTTCTTTACGTTTCAGTGTGGATGGGAAACTTCTGGAAAACGCTTGAAAACACCAGTGTGGACGGAGAGTGTTTTGAAACAAAAATGCAGTTTTCAAATGAATCCGGATTAATGCAGATGTAGCCCAAGTGATCATCTGGAATTAGATCTACTTATATTGTATTTGTAGTCTTGTCTAGCAGATAAAGCGCTCACAGGCTTTGCTTTATGCATTTACCTGCCGTCAAAATCAGGTATATGTAAATATCAGAAAACCCGATTCCTAGCCACATGTCAATGTCCAAGCATCACTGGTTCTTTAGTAAGTTGTAAGGATCACGATCGAGTCCAACTGCCTCGATGCAGGACGTTCTGTCACTCAGTCCAGCTGGGAAATAAATAGAAATAAAGGTGACTTGACTTGACATTGGCCATTTGAAAGGGCCTTTAAACACACACACACAAGAGGAGGGAACGAAGAGCCAAATCATATTGAAAATCCAATCACAAACAGTTGATTTCGATCAGACTTGATGTACATCTCTGTCTTCCCAATATGCCATTATAGGCATATCTCCTCCCACCTCATTCTCCCAGCGGAGGTTCAACTCTACATTACAATTCACATAATCCGTCCAAAATAGTTTGTGAGAATAGAATTAGTACTTAAAATAAAACATTTGCACCACTGGCAGCTCAAGCGTTACGTTAAACACTGAAACACAAACAGCGGCCGTATGTTAATGGAGTATAAGGACTAGATATCTTCCCCACGCCTCCTGATTTCCAGAAGGATTATCAGCGGGAAGCAGCCGCCCGATTCACAGATGTGGCACAGATTGACAATGGCGCTTTGATAGTGTCGACTGCAGGTACCCGGAGGCAAGCGGGAATCAATAACACTGAGACGTTGATAACACGGTGTCATTGACTTCTGATTGTCCCAGACTGCCTGGCCACAACACTGACGAGTTCAATTTCTCTCTAGTGAACACACACACACACACACACACACACACACACACACACACACACACACACACACACACACACACACACACACACAGAGAGACAGAGTCCGGTGAATCTCACAAAGACATGTCTGACTCATATTTCACTCCAAAAGCAATAGTGAAACGCCTACCAAATTATACACACCAAAGTATGCCCATCTCATTTTTAAGATTTTGTTCAATGTGACACTAATGTGCTTTTTGTCATGATGTGAGTAGTGTAATGCAAAAAAAATTTATAAAATAAAAAATAGGTCTCATTAATAGTAATATTATTATTATTTTATGTAAGTTATGTTTATGTATATGTGTACAGTATATGTACAGTATATGTATGTATATATGTATGTGTATGTGTATGTATATGTGTATGTGTATATATATATATATATATATATATATATAGATAGATATAGATATATATAGATAGATAGATAGATAGATATAGATATAGATATAAATAAATAAAACTTACATAAAATAATAATAACATTGCTGTAATGTAAAAACAATAATGTTAATAGAAATGACAATGGGATTTATGTAGCATTTTAGCAATGCAAATTATGGGGGAAATGTGCATAACTCATGAAAATGAAAAGATTTATTTTCTTTATGCAAAAAAACTATTTTTTCCTTTTGATTTTGGGTTAAAATAGGCACTTCTTGACAGTCTCTTTTAAGACATTCTCAGTCCAACTTTAACACTACAGATCCAACAATGGTGACTTTGGTCACGGGCATCATGAAAGCATTGAAAGGCTATCTCTCTCCGTCAAGTATGGACGTTTGTCTCAGGTTTTATTGCTCGAGCGGGTCAGACAGCAGAATGTCTGGCTCCACATGAAACCTGTCTACTGGCAGAACGCAGCGGTCAGCGCAATCTGACCCGAAGGGTCTCCCACCTACAAAAGCCTCTCCTGGCACAGTGAAATCTCTCCATCTGTCACGTGTAAGCTGGTCAAACACAGGGCAACACTGCAGCGTATCCAGAGAAACAACGAGGAGCCATCTGAACAACATCACAAATGTCAGATTTCTGCATGCTCTTCTTCATATATTCATTATATGCTGAATATAAAGTGCTTTTCATCTATATCTCACAGCTCTTTGAAACCTAAAGACTGTCAGACCTCTGAATAATGCCCGTCGTATAGCGAACCCACAGATCCACCGAGATCCACTGAGACGCTCGGTCTTCAGTCTGTCACAGCGCGTTTGCGTTTGAACAGTATATTAATTCTGAAGGAGACAAATCTGCTTGTGCGGCCCACTCGACAGACATGAGCCGATCTTTCTTCTGCTATCTGCCTGCGCGATGGATCATAGCGGCTGGATTACTCATCCATCGCTCTCTGAACTCTCTCTGAAGGGAAGCCAGCGGCCGCTGGGGAAAGCAGACCGAAGGATTGATTCTGATTCAGCGGGAGAGAGTTACATCTAAACTTCTGCGCTCGGATGGTGGGAAAGCGAAGTTCTTTCTAGCGTGGGAGAGAAGAGGATAATGAGAATGGGTGAATTATACAATGAGTGAATTTAAACCTTTCTGCAGATCATTTTCAGCGAGCGATCTGAGGTTAGTTATGCACAATGGTGTCTTTAGCCAAAAGTCCCCATGTAGTCAATCATTTTATCCCTTAAAACTCACCTTTGATCACCAAAATGACATATTTAAACGTGCCTTAAAATAGCTTGAGTGTAACTCGACACCCTTGCCTCATTTAGTATGCGTGGTTCTATGAATATGCAAATGAGCCCCGCCTCCACTCACTCACTCAGCTCAGAGATCCACTGGTTGACGATCACACGTTGATCTGATTGGTTACAAGGTAGTTTGTGACGTCAGAAACACCAGCGATTTCAAAGCGTGTGTTTGAGACTGTCTTTGGTTCACTGCAGTTTTAAGGAGGAAATACTCAGCAATGCTGTCGACTTATGAATTTACACATGGTTTGTCTTAAAGCAGATTAAAAACACCATATAGACAAATAAACTACATTAAACGCTTGATTTTCACCACAGGAGGGACTTTAAATTATTTACAAATCACATTACAAGCATCTGTTTGGGGCTAGTGATCTAACTTTTGGGAAATTAAGCATATATACACTTTTAAACACTTCTGAGTCTTAGTGAGGAAGACTGTGGTGAATATGCATGGTGGTGATGATGATGATGATGATTATTATGATGATATAATGTCTTAATATAGAGTGAAAGAGAGAAAGTGATGTAAATAAATCCTAGGCAGAATATATTTTCGTGTGTTTTTTTGTACTGATTTTCAGGAAAAATCTACTTAAACATAGTATTAATAAATTTGTTAAAATTAAATTTGTCCAAATATAATACTATCATTGTGTATGCTTTTATATATGTATTGTATATGATGATATATATAAATGAAAACTGATTTTTTTTTTCACATATTCTGTGCTGATTCTGCAGGCAAAATCAATTTTAACATGGAAAGATGCGTTAAACGGAGCCGGAAGCATGAAGCCTTTCATTTTTATGATTATTTAAGATTTATTGCATTATGACATTATTGAAATCATGACAATTAAGCACATTTGCCCCCAAAAACAAACGCATTACTGTAATGCAAAAAATGAATAAATGGATAAATCTCATTATTGTAACAGCAATGACAATCATCCTCTCGGGACATACATCTTTATGTGTTAAAATTACATTTAGACAAATGTAATAAAAAAATGCTATCATTATGTATGCTTATATATAGAGAGTTTTTTGCCTATTCTGGAGGAAAAATAAATTTAAATACTAACAAGTTGAATGCACTCTTATTCATAGATGAAAGCAAAATTACAATTAACAATTTATTATATGCACATGCCAGGGGCCGGGTGGGTATAAGACTTTGCGAATTATGTGTATTCAAAACATTTCGAGTGCAGATTCTGTGTGCGTCTTCTAACATCTTAGCATCAGTCCAAAGGAAAGTGCGAGGGAAAAACAAACAATGAATTCATGCATCTCTCTTGACATCTTCATTTCATGTTCTCCGCGTTTGCAGCATAATTTTGACAAAACTCAAAACAGAAAGTGTGTGAGACAGAGCGCAATATTGACATCACCTAATTACAAAAACACCAGTGATTCATTTGCACTGCATTAATCGAAGCGAGCGCCGTGTGAAAGGCTTTTAAAGCCGGCCAAGCATTGCAAGTTGTTACAGGAGAAAAAAAAAATATGTGTCACAGCAAATAATCAGAGTTTGTACCTGATGACTTTCAACTGCAGGAGCAACACGGCCTACCGGTGACAGGACTGAGAGGGTGAGAAGAAGTGAAGGGAACATTTCCATTCCCTGTGTGTCAAGAAGCACCTGACTAACCTGAAGCCAGTCGCACCGAATATGAAAACCTCAGAGCGCCGCTGCTATTTTCATTAGAGGATATGGATTAAATCATATTTACATTTAGATCCAGACGCTTTCATTTCATCGAGCGACTCAAGTATGTGCATGTTTGAAAGTGTTTACCACTCAAAACACACTTATGAAAAACAAAACACTGGATATTGCACGGGTTAGAAAATGCATTTATGAAAATTAATGTAGTCGTAACTAACAAATTTATAGCAGGATTTTATGAAACAAGAGGTAGTCTCTCTTATCATTTTCACCCATTTCGCCTCCGTAACGCAACACAGAATAATATCCCACGGGACTTTTTCAAATCAATCAGGACTCAGGAATTGATCAAATGGTGAAAAGTGTCTCCGTATGACAGATTTTTGAAAAATAAGAGGGATTGATGACGTCAGCTGACAAGAAAAGTAGTTTTAGAGATGGTGCAAGTTATATTTTGATGAAAGATTATGAAAACCCTGATTTTTCCCATTACTATAATGTGCACTGATTCTGAGTAAAGAATTATAAAAAAAAACAAAAAAAAAACATACTGACTAGGAATGCAAGATATATCGGTATCGGCCGATATATGTTAATTAGTAATGTTATTATCATTATTGGCCCAATAAGAAAATTTGGCCGATAAATAATGGATTATTTCCTTCATCCAAGACAATTCAGATTGTGCACTGTTCGCCATGATGGTTTTGAATTACTTGAAATATGATTGGAATCACTTCGAAAAGGAAAATAGAGTTCTGCTATATCGGCTACATGAAATTATAATGAGAACATCATAATTGTGTGCTTGAGACATGGCTTTTAAATGGTGAGACTTTTGTTTTTGTAATCAGGCTCTCAAATATTATATAAAAATTTGGATTTAGATTTATCAGCCAATATATCGGTTATCGGCTTTCAAATATAAATAATTATCGGTAGGGATGGGATGGTATGAAAATTTCATATCACGATAATAGTGACCAAAATTATCGTGATTATCAATATTGTCACGGTTTTGTTAAAACGAGATGAAAGTGTTCAAAAATAACTGATGCTCACACTGAAAACATTTCAACAAGTTTTATATTTGAAAATCAAAATCAACAAATAAAACAAGCAGATCTATGCACTTTTTTAAGCAAGATTATATTCTGTGGCATTTCCTTCCTTAAAATGACCGTCGTCAATAACAACGCATTATAACACAGCGCACATGCATCACAACGGACGCGCTCTCTTGTTTCATTCAAATACAACTTTGCCGTCTTGCGTCTCCGTTTTCGATTGTATTGAAAATGAAATCAGAGTTGATTTATTGTTTACTGAGTTTGATAATATTTTTGTGATCATGTAAGATTTAAAACATGAATCTGCCTTCCGCCATTCCTTCTCGAATAAAAAAAACAACAACATTGCGCGCTGCGCCGGCGTCAGAGCTGTTGCTGGCTGGACAGGATTTACAGTGAGTTATTAAAATCGCGATAATCAAACACGGTTTTAATGATAATTCAATTTTAAACGATAATACTATCCGTCAGTACATTTTATCGTGGTTTATAGTGAAACCGGTAATCGTCCCATCCCTAGTTACCGGTATCAGCCAAAGTTTTATATCGGTGCATCTCTAGAACTGACTGCAAACTTTTTAATGGTAGGGTATATCGCAGAAATATCACAATGTCATCTAACCCTATAGATATTAGGTTGAAAACCAGGAGTTAGAATATTCGTTTAACTGTAACTGAGCCAAAAGAACGGTAGATCCCAGTCTGTGGGGCTGTTTCTCCTCTCCCGGTGACTTTGAGTCGGATATCTTCAAGGTAACCAGGGCAAATATCCGAGCACACTAATATCTGAATGTAGGTTAAGTAATTAGTTGGACCAAAGCCTGTGTGCCAAGCAGAGACGCTGGATAAATTCCACATGCTAATCCAAACCCTGCTTAGATGTGGCTAACGAGGCCGTCGGCTTTTAACTTCCCTGGTTTGAAGTGCTGATCGTGTTTTCTGTATTGATCCGCAGACCTGTGGTGGAGTACAGCAGTCAATGTCAAACGTTATCTGTTACTCGAAGACACTGGTCAGCATTCATGGGCAGAAGATAACAAAAAAAACAAGAGCAATGTGTAATGCGCTCTCTTTTGATTATTGCCGGGATGACCCATTTACCAGGTGGTCCTCGTGACCCTGCTGACCCTTGCATTGATGAGTTTTTTTCTGGAAAATGGGGGTGGGGAATGAAGGGGATGAGACCGTTCTACCACATCTATTGACCAGCGCCGGACAAGACGCCTGTGCATTGATTCCCGTACTGCTCTCCCAGGAGCCATTGTGGGAACTGATGGGAGGATGAAAATAG
>NC_138723.1:29417315-29429815 GCF_965113295.1 Leuciscus leuciscus | reverse complement strand
GTGTGTGTGTGTGTGTGTGTTAATTTAATAAATTAATCAAATAAATATAAAAACTATGTGTGTGTGTGTGTGTGTGTGTGTGTGTGTGTGTGTGTGTGTGTGTGTGTTAATTTAATTAATTAATCAAATAAAATAAAATTTTGAATGTAATATCATTGTATTTTATATTTTTATTGTTATACAAAATTTTGAGACATTGTTATACAGAATAATGAGAATTACGTAAAATAAAACAAGTATAATGTAGATACATTACAGTAACAGAATTTTGGAGTAAAATGTGTTTAATTGTCATGAAAAAAGTCAAAATGAAAAAATTATTTAAAAATATATATAGATTTTTTTTAATCTTAAGTATTTAACTTTCTTTATGCAAAAAAAATAAAAAAATACTCACAACATTTTTATCTATTGATTGATTTTGGGGTGAATTATGACATGTTTTCCTGCATTTCACCTACACACACACACACACACAGCAGATGGTAATGATCACACACACAGTTAAAATGGCTGTATTGAAGAGTAGCACGATTCTCAGTGGTGAAAGACGCCCAGACGTGCGATCGGCGGGGGAGAAGCGTTACCGTTTGAGAATACGCCACAAAATAGCACCACTTACCCGTATTGAACAACAATTTCAAAGAACATTTCAAAGCTGAATGGAAAGGCAATGTGTGGACTGATTCCGTTATTAAAGGGTAAGTGATTGAAAACAATTGAGAAACAATAAAGGTGCAAGAAAATCACAAACTAATTTAATGAAATAGCAGGTCGATTGCTGGCCAAAAAAATATCTTTTCATCAGTGTGCCACCGTTACGGCTGAGATGACCAGCTGAACCTACAATGATGTTTGTCGTCTGATGTACAACTGTATATGTCCACCTCAAAGACCTCAAACCAGAAAACAAATGCATTAAAGGATGTTAATGGCATAGAAATTACACAGAGGCTTCAGAAGCAGTTGTTTAGAGAGACGTTAACCACGAATAGGACACTTCAATTATTTCTCCTGGACAGAAATGAGATTATGCCGGGTTCAGACTATAAGATCAACACGATTTTTGACGTAGGGTGTCGTTCATAAACAATAATGACTCAAGAATCGATTGTTTCATCTCACATAGTGTGTCATAGTGGACAACAACCAACATCATAGACTAGCTTCTTTCATTTTTTTCCGGTCCTCCACGAAGGGTTTCGGCACATCTGTGGCGTTGACCAATTGGAGCACAGACACTATTCCATACACATCTTTCAAACATGGCGAAACAAAAGATATACGACAACACTCCTGCCTTTATGATGTTTCCTCGAGGGACGACCACCAGTGGAAAAAAAGATAAAGGCTGACGAACAATAAGCAGAGACGTTTCAACAACCTGGTGCTAGCTCCGCCTTCTCGATGACATCACACACGTCAGCTAGCGAAAACTGGTCGGGAAGCGAGACATGTTTCTTGTCCATGACAAGAATTTATGAGTCAAAAATCGCATAATCTGACACAATGACTATCATAACAGACTAAAATATTGTGTAGTCTGACAGTAGTGTTCCAATTTCGATACGATACCTTAAAATATCGATATATCGAGTATTTCTCAATCTATTAAAGTCGCCCTGTGGTAAAAAAAATTAAATTAAATCAAGCTTTTAATGTTGTTTATATGTATATGTGGTGTATTTAATATGCTTTAAGACAAACCATGTGTAAATTCATAAGTCGACAGCATTGCTGAGTATTTTCTCCTTAAAACTGCAGTGAACCAAAGACAGTCTCAGAAACACGCTTTGAAATCGCTGGTGTTTCTGACGTCACAAACTACCTTGTAACCAATCAGATCAACGTGTGATCGTCAACCAGTGGATCTTTGAGCTGAGTGAGTGAGTGGAGGCGGGGCTAATTTGCATATTCATAGAACCGCGTATACTAAATGAGGCGAGGGTGTCGAGTTACATTCAAGATATTTTAAGGCATGAAGAATTATTTTTTTCCAAGGAAAAAACTTTTAAATATGTCATTTTGATGATCAAACATGAGTTTTAAGGGATGAAATTATTGACTGCAGGGGAACTTTAATTATAAACAAAAATGATAGAAGAATGTCTGTTTTCTAATTAACTTTTTGTACGTTATAGGGTCACTAAGTTCTCTTCTGGGAGCTGATAAAGAAACATTGGTGTAATTTTCTGAATCTAACACTGATTCTCAAACAAATGCATTAAATGACGCTAGTGGCACAGAAGTTACACGGAGGATTCAGCGAGCAGCGCCTCCGGTTCCTCGCGCCACTGAAGACTCATGTGAATGTCATCAGCCGGCAGACGAGTGGAAAAGCAGACGGGAGGGAAGGATATCCTGAGCCCAGAGGCAGAGAAAGGCAAGAAAAAAAACACGATGAAGAGATAAAGAGAATTCAGATGGGCGGAAGTGACTCTAGCTTTCACACTCTAGGGAGGTCAGAGGTCAGGAGGTCAACGCTCCGAACACAAGCAAGATACACTGACAGACAGGCTGTCAAACACTCAAAAGTTACATGGACACATGGGAAATCCATGAATATAAATCAGAAACTGAGAGCGAATGTAACATATTTACTGCATCTCCTTATGAAGAATCACTCTCCTGTCAGTCGCTTTAGATAAAAACATCTGCTAAATAAATGCATGTGAATGGAAGAACCGAAAGAACACGTTTTCCAGTCCACTCTGCTATTTTTCCATTGTTTTTCGATGTAAACGCACTAGATGGAAGTCTCACGTCTGACCGTTTTGCAGTTCTCGTTCTAAAAAAAGTTAACTTTTTTTTAAAAAACAACACTTTTTTCATTCCACTGACCTTCGTCTCGCATTTTTAACAGCGAAAATCCAGCCTAAAACAGGTGAATAAAATCCCATAAGCACATTAAAGGAGGATTTATTGATTATAAGCCTTCGGTTTGATACCCTGCTGTCATATCTACAGACCAGAAGATCACAAGAGTGACTCTTTTCAAACAAGCCAGTAAAGAATCACCTAGCAACCACACAGAACACCCTAGCAACCACTTAAAAATGCCCTAGAAACCACCAATAGAATGTTTTCAGGCAATTGCATTAGCAATATTTCAAATTTGTCTAATTAAAAAATAAAATAAGCGCCCCTACCGACAGTGAAAACATGCAGAAAATTCAGTCAATGGTGGGAAAATAATTAACTAATGTACAATAATAACACTGAGACTCATGAGGAAGATTAATTTGTCAACGATATTGATAGATGAAGGCGACAATGTAAAGAAAAAAGGAAAATTTGACATGATGAAAATATCCATCAAATTTTGCTTGTGAAAAATAAGTAGTAGCTGGTCTAATTTACAGACATCATGTAGAAGTTTCTTATAATTGTCTATCAGTCACTTGCATTGACAATGAGAATGATATTGAAGGGGTTTCTAGCATTCAAGACCCCAACTTTCCGCACAAGAAATGGGCATTTCTGAATATTTAAACTGCACATTTGATCTATTAACAATGGTGAAATGACAATCTAATATCTGTATGTCCTAATATGGGGTGTACTAACTTTTTCACACACTGCAAATACACCTGTGTTCAATATTCACCAACTAAAAGATTGTTCTAATGTACAACTACGCCAGTACAGCGGTCAGCGAATCATAACACAAAACATTGGTCATGAAAAATATAGAATTATGGCTATATGTTTTGAATAACTTGACTAATAGTATAAATTGACAAATGCTATTAAAACTATAAAACATGGCCATTTTATACAAGCTTGCTATGATTTGAGAGGTGACAATAATGTTAGGGCATATGCAAGTAGTACTATACATGCAAATACAGTAATATCCCATTAAAATGAACTAATAAGCGCATGAACTAATAAGAAATTTCCTCAGTGGAATCCCAAAGTCAATCAATTATTGAGTCAGCCGGATTTACTGAGGCAAATCTCCCGACTAATTACTTCAATTAATTGTGTTTAACTTAAAGGAATATGAAGATCCTGTGCGTTTGGGGCATTGATGGTCAAAATCCAGGAAAGAGACGAGAAATATGGTCATTATGGAATATAATAAGATGTTGAACCAAATGCACAGGCACGCAAAATAACACGGCCGCCCGTCCTCCCTTCATAAGGCCCCTCGCTCCTCTCTTCAACCTCTTTGAACGATGAGATTTCTCACAACCGAGGGCAACCTCAGATTCCTTCCCTCCAAAGGTCTGTAATTTCAAATCCTTTATTTGATTGTTCATTAAGTTCAACCCTCCCCTGGAAATTGCCGCACGGACCCCGTTATTAGTGGTTCCAGACGTTTCTGCTTCTGGATTTTTCCTTCCAGCGTATATATACCTCGGCGGCCTGTGAGATGAGAGGCCAGAGCGGCAGACGGGACCTTGTTTTAATGGTCTTCTTGGCAGCGGCGCAAGGGAAAATAAAGTAGAAAATAAAATGAGGTATCAGTGAAGAGCAGGGAAATGATGTCACGCAGGGCAGAACTGATGTTTTTATTATTACTACTCCGATAATTAGTGGTGTTTGCTTGGGGAAGCAGTGCTGTGTTACTACTGCTCAGATATTTTAGTGAGACATTACTGTTTTAAGTCATCACACTTTTCACCTGGTGGACGATACATTTATGCATTTTATTTTATTTGAGTCATTCATTCATTCATTTAATTTAATTTAATTTATTGAATTATGTTTTATTTTTTTCATTCAATTCATTTATTTATTTATTTATTAAAACTTTAATTAATTAATTTATACATTCTTTTATTTGTTTCATTGCCAATGCTTTAGCAATACATGGTAATATAGCATGTTTTAATTAAACTGAATTTAATTGATAAAACGGGAGAAAATTTGTCTCAAAAGTCAGAAATCTCAATATGAAATCATTGAATACTCCCAAGAAAGAGATGTTATCCACATTCATTTTATAGCTTTACACTCCTACTATGTCAACAACTACCTCATGTGCCTACTTTCATTTTTCTCAATTGGTTTTATGAGAAACATCTGATAAGCTCATTCTTAAAGGGGAACTATTATGATCTTTTACAAAGTCTTGATTTTATTTTTGGACTCTACTAGAACAGGTTTTCATGATTGAATGTTCAAAACACATTATTTTTCTCATCTCTCTTCCCAGTCTGTCAGTAACGCTCTATTTAGTTCCTGTCTCTATGAAGCCCCTCCTTCTGAAAAGCACACTGTACTCTGATTGGTCGACTGGACCAGTGTGTTGTGATTGGTCAAGAACTTCAAGCGTGTTTGGGAAATGTCCCGCCCCTTACCATAACCACCAGTTTAACACACTACTAACTAACTCAACCAGGCCCCGCCCCTTTATTCTGCATATTAATTATTTAAATGAGGAATATTGTAGAAACTCAAGACTACAATGGAGGCGTTTCAGGGAGTTCAGAAACAGTGACACTGATATAGAGAATAACTTTGGAACTTTGCAGACGTTTTTCATGCTGAAACAGCAATATTACACATTAAAGAAAGCTCAACATGTAAAAAAGCATAATAGGACTCCTTTAAATGAAACAACTGAGGATTCAGAGCTATGAAAGTGCAACAAAGTTCTCCTCTGGCAGCTGATAAACAGCATGAGCTCTCGCCTTTCTCACACATTCAAACGATCTAAGCGTGTGCGGCTTTTCCTGAAACCCGCAGGTACACCAAGGGTCATTCCCGACACGTGCGGAAGGAATTTCTAAAAACAGATCCAAGTTTTTGCATGTACCGGGAAACTCCCAGCACACTTTTGTCATTCAGGGTCTGTCAACAGGCATTAGACTCAACGGATGAACAAAGCAAAGGAGAGAAGAGGCTTTCAGGCCAATATAGAGATCGTTCCCCGTAGGGCTGGGCGATAAAACGATAACGATATGTATCGCGATAGACACGTAATCAATATCAATAAAAAATGCGTTCGATAAAACGTTCGATAATTATTTATTTATTTTTTTCGTTGGAAGAAACCAGCAAAGCAAGTTTGATTGCATGAACAAAGGCACTCACTCTCTAGTAACTAGATAAAACAGAAAAAGTCAGCTCGCCTGACTTAAAGTCTGACCGTAGTCAGACCAATGTCGTCTGCAGATTATGCAAGACCGTCGTCAGTTTTTCTGTTATTCGCGTGCTTATGCGCTGTTCTAGCTAGTTTCTCAGCGCATACATGTGAAGCTCACATGCACTAAAAGCCTGTCTACCAGCGCCTGAATACTAAGTTATCTTTCGAGTCTTATTTTGCTAATACTGTTATACACACAAGGTTTACATAAACTAGTCGGATATGTCTAAAGTGAAAGCAAACTTGAGAAAATTGAGAGAAAATCTGCTTGTCAAATGCGTGTATAATAGACGCGTCGCGCGCAGCTCTTAAAGAGACAGTAGTAATAGTAAACACGCTGCCGCTTGTCCTTAAAGGGATAGTTCACCCAAAAATAAAAATTATCTCATTATTTACGCACTCTAATGTTGTTCCAAACCTGTATTAATTGCCTTCTAATATTTTCTAATATTAATATTTTGAAGAATGTGGGTATCCAAACAGTAGCTGGTCCCCATTGACTTCCATAGGAGGAAAAATATACTATGGAAGTCACTGGGGTACATCAACTGTTTGGTTACCCACATTCTTCCAAATAACTTTTATTTTCAACAGAAGAAAGAAACTTATTCGAGTTTAAAACAACGTGAGAGAGTAAATTATGAAAATTAGAATTTTTAGGAGAACTATCCCTTTAATGTTAATAAAACAACAAAATGTAAAGAGAAAATCACTCACTGCTCTTGACTAATAACTTTATTAATAGCTTTAATAAGTATCAATGTATAATTTATAGAAAATAGAAAGAAATAGATTTATATAATTTATAGAAAGAAATCGTAATATTATATTTTTGCCATATCGCCCACCCCTTTATAAAGCATTTCTTACGTATTCTTTAATTTTGCACCTTAATGTTAAGAGATAATTGTTAAGTGTTCATTGTGATTTTAGACTTTTGAGTTTTCCATGGTCGTGTTGACATTTCTGCCTTTTTAACTGATGGGATTATAATCAGAGGTAGGTTAAATTTAAAATAAAAAATCTTTAAATGTAATATATTTGTCTCCTGGACTGGTCCTTATTTTAAATATGTTATAAAAAAATTCAATAATTATCGATATCGACCGATATGAAACACTTATATCGTGATACAGTTTTCAGCCATATCGCCCAGCCCTAGTTCCCCGGGTGGGAAACTGAGCCCAGAGCTGTGTGTGTGTGTGTGTGGGAGCTGCAGAAAGAGAAGAAGACGAAGGTCTGGGTTTATTTCATGAGTCTTACCCACATGCAAGGCCAAACTAGCAGCTTCAAAGTGCTGCCTATGGGGAGACGCTCAAACCATATGCAGAAACCATGAATACAGCTGGAGTCTCTTTCAACTGTGTGTTCAAACATACACAGATACACACACACCTCACACACACCCCAAACACAAGAGAATTAACTCATTATGAACCTGAACACCCAAAAACAAGAGAATCAACTCATTATGAACCCGAACACCCAAACACAAGAGAATCAACTCATTATGAACCCAAACACCCAAACACAAGAGAATCAACTCATTATGAACCTGAACACCCAAACACAAGAGAATCAACTCATTATGATCCTGAACACCCAAACACAAGAGAATCAACTCGTTATGAACCCAAACACCCAAACACAAGAGAATCAACTCATTATGAACCTGAACACCCAAACACAAGAGAATCAACTCATTATGAACCTGAACACCCAAACACACAAGAGTTTTGGTTTTGGTTCATAATGAGTTGTTCAACTCGTTGTTCAACTCATTATAAACCTGAACGTCCAAACACAAGAGAATCAACTCATTATGAACGTGAACACCCAAACACAAGAGAATCAACTCGTTGTGAACCTGAACACCCAAACACAAGAGAATCAACTCGTTGTGAACCTGAACACCCAAACACAAGAGAATCAACTCATTATGAACGTGAACACCCAAACACAAGAGAATCAACTCGTTGTGAACCTGAACACCCAAACACAAGAGAATCAACTCATTATGAACGTGAACACCCAAACACAAGAGAATCAACTCGTTGTGAACCTGAACACCCAAACACAAGAGAATCAACTCGTTATGAACCTGAACACCCAAACACAAGAGAATCAACTCGTTATGAACCCAAACACCCAAACACAAGAGAATCAACTCATTATGAACCAGAACACCCAAACACAAGAGAATCAACTCATTATGAACCCAAACACCCAAACACAAGAGAATCAACTCATTATGAACCTGAACACCCAAACACAAGAGAATCAACTCATTATGAACGTGAACACCCAAACACAAGAGAATCAACTCGTTGTGAACCCAAACACCCAAACACAAGAGAATCAACTCATTATGAACCTGAACACCCAAACACAAGAGAATCAACTCATTATGAACCTGAACACCCAAACACACAAGAGTTTTGGTTTTGGTTCATAATGAGTTGTTCAACTCGTTGTTCAACTCATTATAAACCTGAACGTCCAAACACAAGAGAATCAACTCATTATGAACGTGAACACCCAAACACAAGAGAATCAACTCGTTGTGAACCTGAACACCCAAACACAAGAGAATCAACTCGTTGTGAACCTGAACACCCAAACACAAGAGAATCAACTCATTATGAACGTGAACACCCAAACACAAGAGAATCAACTCGTTGTGAACCTGAACACCCAAACACAAGAGAATCAACTCGTTGTGAACCTGAACACCCAAACACAAGAGAATCAACTCGTTGTGAACCTGAACACCCAAACACAAGAGAATCAACTCATTATGAACCTGAACACCCAAACACAAGAGAATCAACTCGTTGTGAACCTGAACACCCAAACACAAGAGAATCAACTCGTTATGAACCTGAACACACAAACACAAGAGAATCAACTCGTTATGAACCTGAACACCCAAACACAAGAGAATCAACTCGTTATGAACCCAAACACCCAAACACAAGAGAATCAACTCATTATGAACCTGAACACCCAAACACAAGAGAATCAACTCATTATGAACCTGAACACCCAAACACACAAGAGTTTTGGTTTTGGTTCATAATGAGTTGTTCAACTCGTTGTTCAACTCATTATAAACCTGAACGTCCAAACACAAGAGAATCAACTCATTATGAACGTGAACACCCAAACACAAGAGAATCAACTCGTTGTGAACCTGAACACCCAAACACAAGAGAATCAACTCGTTGTGAACCTGAACACCCAAACACAAGAGAATCAACTCATTATGAACGTGAACACCCAAACACAAGAGAATCAACTCGTTGTGAACCTGAACACCCAAACACAAGAGAATCAACTCGTTATGAACCTGAACACCCAAACACAAGAGAATCAACTCGTTATGAACCCAAACACCCAAACACAAGAGAATCAACTCATTTTGAACCAGAACACCCAAACACAAGAGAATCAACTCATTATGAACCCAAACACCCAAACACAAGAGAATCAACTCATTATGAACCTGAACACCCAAACACAAGAGAATCAACTCATTATGAACCTGAACACCCAAACACAAGAGAATCAACTCATTATGAACCTGAACACCCAAACACAAGAGAATCAACTCATTATGAACGTGAACACCCAAACACAAGAGAATCAACTCATTATGAACGTGAACACCCAAACACAAGAGAATCAACTCGTTGTGAACCTGAACACCCAAACACAAGAGAATCAACTCGTTATGAACCCAAACACCCAAACACAAGAGAATCACCTCATTATGAACCTGAACACCCAAACACAAGAGAATCAACTCGTTATGAACCTGAACACCCAAACACAAGAGAATCAACTCATTATGAACCTGAACACCCAAACACAAGAGAATCAACTCGTTATGAACCCAAACACCCAAACACAAGAGAATCAACTCATTATGAACCTGAACACCCAAACACAAGAGAATCAACTCATTATGAACCTGAACACCCAAACACAAGAGAATCAACTCGTTATGAACCTGAACACCCAAACACAAGAGAATCAACTCATTATGAACCTGAACACCCAAACACAAGAGAATCAACTCATTATGAACGTGAACACCCAAACACAAGAGAATCAACTCGTTGTGAACCTGAACACCCAAACACAAGAGAATCAACTCGTTATGAACCCAAACACCCAAACACAAGAGAATCAGATCATTATGAACCTGAACACCCAAACACAAGAGAATCAACTCATTATGAACCTGAACACCCAAACACAAGAGAATCAACTCATTATGAACCTGAACACCCAAACACAAGAGAATCAACTCATTATGAACCTGAACACCCAAACACAAGAGAATCAACTCATTATGAACCTGAACACCCAAACACAAGAGAATCAACTCGTTGTGAACCTGAACACTCAAACACAAGAGAATCAACTCGTTGTGAACCTGAACACCCAAACACAAGAGAATCAACTCGTTGTGAACCTGAACACTCAAACACAAGAGAATCAACTCGTTATGAACCTGAACACACAAACACAAGAGAATCAACTCGTTATGAACCAGAACACACAAACACAAGAGAATGAACTCATTATGAACCAGAACACCCAAACACAAGAGAATCAACTCGTTATGAACCTGAACACCCAAACACAAGAGAATCAACTCATTATGAACCTGAACACCTAAACACAAGAGAATCAACTCATTATGAACCTGAACACCCAAACACAAGAGAATCAACTCATTATGAACCTGAACACCCAAACACAAGAGAATCAACTCGTTGTGAACCTGAACACCCAAACACAAGAGAATCAACTCATTATGAACCTGAACACCCAAACACAAGAGAATCAACTCATTATGAACGTGAACACCCAAACACAAGAGAATCAACTCGTTGTGAACCTGAACACCCAAACACAAGAGAATCAACTCGTTGTGAACCTGAACACCCAAACACAAGAGAATCAACTCGTTGTGAACCTGAACACTCAAACACAAGAGAATCAACTCGTTATGAACCTGAACACACAAACACAAGAGAATCAACTCATTATGAACCAAAACACACAAACACAAGAGAATCAACTCATTATGAACCCAAACACCCAAACACAAGAGAATCAACTCATTATGAACCTGAACACCCAAACACAAGAGAATCATATCATGATATAGTTTTATATCTGCTTTGGATGAGGAATATATAATCAGAGACTGCAGTGAGTTCTTTTGACAGTCTTTTGGCAGCATTCACAATAGCAGCTTGTAATGCCGTCCGCTGAAGAGGTGCTTTTCTATGGCGAGGAACTTCTTCTATGTTGGGCTTGTTTAGACGGCGTGAAGTCAACGGTCTGAAAAAGAACGATAACAGTGGAATTGGCGTTCAGTGCCACTTTATAAAGGCAGAGTGCCAACCACTACTCATGCACTTGAACGCCGATCTCCCTTTTTCATTTTTTTTTTCTATTTAAAAAAATAAAAAAATAAATGTGAATAATATAAAAATACTTCCAGAATCAAGTCCGATGAAAAAGCGTGTCTAATTAAACTGAAGTCATGAAACAGTTTTAATTTTTTTTCTGTTTTCATTTTACTGGGCTGCATTTTAATGATTTATTTATTTTAATAAATAAAAAGCATGTCTAAATCAATTAAATAATTTTTTTTAAACAATTTAATTATTTTATTTCTTTACAACAGGGCCCTATAAAATGTTTTATTATGTCGTTTTAATTGTTCTGGATTTTTGATTTAATACTAATGTAATATCAGTTTAATAAGAGCATTAAACAAATGAAAGCATAAAACATTAACAGTTTAACTAACTTTTAAAATGAAATGATGCGAAAATTTATAATTTCTTTGATAAAATTTGCATGACTGTATTGTGTGATTCTGCCCGCATTTTCTACATCGTGGAAATAAAAGGCTTTACAAAAGGCCCTACAGCGTATAATCAGCAACAAAATGTGACCTATAAATGTGTTGTTTATTGATGCAGCTTTGGTCTTAGTATGTACTACAGCGTGTGTGTGTGTGTGTGTGTGTGTGTGTGTGTGTGTGTGTGTGTGTGTGTGTGTGTGTGTGAGATCGCTGATACAGCGAGTCGTCGCCTCTGGAGAGGCTGCAGCAGATGTCGGTGTGTGTGTGTAGCGTAAGCATCTGCACTGCGCCCACGCGCACACACTCATGCATGTAGCGTCTCCTTCCATCTTCACACACACAGAGTCGTCATCTGCACTGTTAACACACACCTCTCTCGTATTTAAACCAATTACAGCTGCTCGTTTACCAGCCAGACCACGACCAATTACAGCAGGGGGCGAAGCGCGCGCGCGTATGCTGATGTGCCCTTTCTCCAAACTTGTTACTCTGCTCCATGCCCGAGTAGGTAAA